>NW_010426200.1:1143-2135 GCF_000710305.1 Buceros rhinoceros silvestris | reverse complement strand
CCAGCAGGTCCATGTCTCTGCACGGTGCTGAGGAGCCCAGAGCTGGACCCAGCACTGCAAGGGGGTCTCCCCAGAGCAGAGCAGAGGGGCAGGATCCCCTCCCTTGAAGGCTAATCCTCAACTCCCAGCTGCTCGTGCACCACAGCTTATAGGGGATGAGACATGAAGACACCTCCCCTGCTTCTCTATCTGTACAGGGCTGACAACCCTTTTGTCTTCTCCTGGAGGAAGTTGATGGTTCTGGTCCATGTCTCTGCTGGGTACCAGGCTTTCCTTTCCCCTTCCCAATGTAAGCAATGCTGGGCTGCCCCCCTCTAAAAAAAAAGCCACACACAAGACACTGCAGAGACCATGAGAAAACAAAAGAAATGCCAAGGCAGTTTATTTACAACTGTTGTGTACAAAAAAAGGACAGCTCGTGCCACAGCCAGAACAACCCCCTCCATCTCCTTCACCTGCTGCCCTCTCCTGTGTTCCCCTCCCCGGGCTGGTCCCATCCTGGGGCTCAGAGGTCCAGGTGAGCACCTCATGGCACAGGTAAAGAAACATGGTTCCCTCCAGACCTGAATCAGAGCTTGGAAAGCCTTATTTGGCCGTAGTGGAGACCAAACCCTCTGCTAGCATCAGGGTTGGAAGCTGATGAGGTGCCAGGGCATTGAAGCACTGGCACCACTCCCTGCTGGAAACTGGGAGAGGAGGGGACATGCCCACCCCCTAGATCCTTCTCCTGCTGGGAATGATCTCACTGCAAGCTCTCTGCTTCGCTCACCCTTCCTGGAGGCAAAGATCACCCAGGAAATTGCACAGCAGCTCCCACAAGGCACCTCCTGGGCTGCTCACAAGCTATCAATGAGGTCCCAAACTGGTCTTCCTCCCGCCCTGGTGTCACCAGAAGGTGCCATCCCTGTCCCCAGGGGCTTCCTATGGCCATTGTCTTCTGTTCTCCAGAGAGAAATCTCCATCCCTCCTCTGGCTCCCCCAGCTCCTCTTTC
>NW_010426200.1:398-744 GCF_000710305.1 Buceros rhinoceros silvestris | reverse complement strand
GCGGCAGCAGAGAGTGGGGTTTCATCCAAGAGTTCCCACAAAAACGATTCTCAGGAGGTTTTTACAAAAAAAAAAAAAAAAAAGCAGCCTTTTGGGAAGTCATGGGCCTTTTCAGTTTCACCCTTGAAAGGGAGCATTGGCATCTCAGCAGCAAACGAGCCTCATTCTCTGTCCACCTCCAAAGGGGGGATCTCTTCTTCCCCTTCCCCAAAATGGTTCTGTAAGGTCTATGGGCCAATAACGCCCGCTCCAGGCAAGAGGCCCTGAGTCTGGGCAGGAAAATAGGAGGGAGGGATGCCAAGAGATGCCACTGCCCAGTGATGGGGTGGGATGGAGGAGAAGAAAG
>NW_010426200.1:0-235 GCF_000710305.1 Buceros rhinoceros silvestris | reverse complement strand
TAGAGGAGGAGCCCCCCCCTCCTGCCCTGCCTGCCCAGCAACCACATTAAAGTCACACACGACACACATTTCCCCCCTCTTCCCTCCCCACCTGCTCCGTCCCTCAGAGGAGCCACCTCCTCCTCTTTGCCAGCCCTCGGCTGTCTCCTCTGGGCCTGATTGATGGGCAGCGCACAAGACCCACCAAGGAGGTGGGCATCCCGAAGCCAGCACCCTCCCGCCCACCCTCCCTCCT
>NW_010426199.1:124199-127779 GCF_000710305.1 Buceros rhinoceros silvestris | reverse complement strand
CGGGGGACGGTAACGCTCCCCGCTCGCTCTGGCCCTTGTCCTTGTCGCGGAACTGAGCGCGGAACCAAGTGCCTGGTGGGGTGAGTTGTGACTGCAAGTGGTGTCTCTCGATGTGCTGGGACCTGATTGCTTGGCACTTCCTCATCTCTTCGTGTGGTATTTCTTGAGCTTCTGTGAAACATTTCTCATAAAAAGGAGGCTAGAAAATTGAGGGGTTTTTTCTCTTGCATTTCAGGAGAATAAGTACGCTCAAACTGCTTCAAGTGGTGTATGGAAATGGAAATAAGGTATTTTGTAGCTGAAGGCAGTAGGTGGGTTTTAACTTTGTAAAGAGGCAGACTCCTCTGTCTTGGAACGAGCAGGCTGCTGCCTGGAAGGACTGCTCTGGAAATGGGTTGCTGGAACGCAGCCCCATGCTGCGCCCGGAATGAAAGCAAACAGCCGTGCGGGGGCACCTGCCGCCTCCCCCTGCTCAGTCGTGGCTTCGTGAGCCCCTTCCCCGTTGCTGTGCTGTAGTTTGACTCCCCAAGCGCAGGAGGGTTGTGGGCCTTGGCTCCGCCTGCCCTGCGGCCGCCTGTGTCCCTGCAAGGTCGAACTGCTGGCCAGTGTAAGCCAGTGACAAAGGGTATTAAAGGTTCGGATGTGGCTGGGTGGAGGGGGAAACCCCTGCGATTGCCTGCTGAGTGCTTTTGATCCTTAGTGCGATGCCTGTTAGCCGTGGCAAAACCCACTCAGATGCTCAGCTGTAAGAGCTAGTCCAATACTTTAAGTAAATCTTAATTTCTTTATTGCATTCTTTAAAAAACAAGCACCACATCAGAACACGCACACACACCAGCCCCGCTGATGGCACTGAAGGCGCAACAGCAAACGCCTTTGGAATGCACGGAGGTGACTTCCTGCGGGTGGACGTGCGGGTGTCTCGTTACACCAGTTTCTGGCCAACAGGTTTTTCAATGTGCGGAGCCCTAACGGGCTGCGGTGCCCAGGCTCTTGTTCCTGTGCTGCTAGATAGTGGCTACAGGAGTTGGAGATGCTCAAATGAAGCGTTCTTTTTCACAAGCAGAAGCAATAGACTTCTGGGACCCAAAAAACCCCAGTTCTCCCTTCAGTTTGACAGAGCAATATCTGCTCTAAACTGATACGTTAATTGAGTCTGGCAGCCTCCATTTAATTGTGACTCATTGCAAACGATCTAGTCAGCTTCTCAGGGGCAGCTCTGTGTTTGTAGTGAGAATAAAAGAAAATAGGTACCACATACAGTTTTACTTTTTTCCTAAAAAGCTCTGCAATTCTAAATATTTAAAGATTTGTGATTTTCCTGATTTTCTTTTTATCAATCTGTTTCACACACTTTTGACTCTAATAATTTTAGAATTTACCTATCTACCTACAACTTAGGAGCTGTTATCACAGCTGTTTCAGATTTAAGTGCACATGGGAAACAATTAAGCACAACGAAACTTATTTGGCATAGTTACGCTACAACAATAATGCCAGTAGATTTCCGTACCATCCGCTAAGCAGAACAATGCCTGTGATAGCGAGTAGTCCCAGCACCTGGAATGAAATTCATCCCGCCGCAACTCCCGTGGTGCTGTTGTTGAGTTATAACAAAACAAGTGTAATGACTTCCTTCAGCAAAGGAAGGAAGATGCCACTGTGGATCAGCCTCATGAGGAATATTGATCCTCTAAATCTTTTTAGTCTAAAGAATTGTGGAGGAAAATAGGGAAGAAATGCAGGAGATTAAACTTGCCTTACCTGCATGTAGCAAGTAATCAGTCATTTTTATCTTCTGATTTGTATTGTATTTACTATTAAGAAAGCTTAAGTTAGGCTGAAGTCTTATTTTGCCAGCAGTTAAATACTTAGTTAGTCAAGAAGACTCTTAGTCCAAGCTAACTGAGCTGAGAAAAGAGAGAGTGGAAGGGAAAAGACGGACAAATGAATAATGATGCCTGCAAGGCCTTTGCAGAACTAGACTAGACTTGGGACTGGTGCTAAATCCATTTGGTCGCTACCAATTACTTGCAGACTTAAACAAATGTTCTCCATCCAAGTTGCCAATGTGCTCTGGTTTATAAAGGCTAAGATATACGGTGGCTTGATTAAATCCTCGAAGTATTTAAACTTCAGAAGTTTCTCTGATTTCTGTAAACCAGAGTCCTAACGCACCTGTGAAATTCTGGCTTTGAGTAACAGCTCTCCTAATAACTGCATAATAGTATTGTGTGCTTTTAAAATGTTTTCTAAGCAGAGGATATAGTCTTTTTTTAAAAAAAAAAAAAGAAGAAAGATTTGCAAAATAGAGGAAAGGTCTTTAACTTAAAAAGCAACATGGGAGAAACTGATGTTTGCAGAAATCTGTGTTGGTGCAATTCTAAACTCTTGAAGGAAGGACCCGCTAGGGTTTCTGCTGTAATTCACAGAACTCTTGCCAGTGACTGGAATGTTTGGAATTGCTATTTTAAGTGTGTTCATATGTTAACAGATCATTAAAATATTTAAGTAAAAAATAGTCCGGGATTCAGAAAAAAGAACCCAGTTTTAGAACAGCTTTAAAACATTACAATAATAATTGGTATTGATGTGCAATACTGGTTAATTAAGGCCTGTTACTCCCACATAAATAGAAAAAAAAAAATGTGAATTTTCTTCCTCTGTGTAACATCTCATCTTAGAAATATAGATTAGTGGAACTGGTCCCCGATTCCTTATCTGAGATTACAGGTTATTCTTAAATTCTGACATCACATGGAGAGGCTGACGCTCCCCTTCGTTCTGGGTGGTCGTTACAATAGCCACGATAGCCTTTATCGGGAAAGGAGCTGGGGGTGACTTCAGCTCCTCCAGTGATTAATGGTGCAGTTCTTTCTATGGTGCTAACGCATAATGCTTCTTGCGTTTGCTTTTGTAGGACAAACCTACATCCATCAGCACAGAGCTATCTTGCCAGCTTCTCCACTGTTTTTATTTAGCTTAATTCAACCATTGCATTACCTAAAAGGATCTAATTAATCATTATGTTCCTAATCTTGGCTTTTATTGAGACCACAGTTAATTAACTTTACAAATTGACATGGCAAAGTTTGATGCAGACAAATTACCTCGGAGGAGGATTTGTATCAATAAAATTCTCTGGACCAATATATTTTTGGCTTGCACAACTGGTGATAAAGAGCTCCCTGGGTAGCCCGGAGTCGGGGGTGGCTCGTAAACGCAGTCATGTGGTGCACGCCAACTTGCTGAAGCTGTCTCAGCAAATTAGAAGTTGGAGAATGTCATGAGCGACGTCTCAGTTTTGCAGTGAAAGGGGCTGGTCTTGCAAGGCGTTCCAGACCCCAGCTCCTGCCTACGCCAGTGGCTTCTCCGAGTCTGTCATGGCACTGCTGGGAACAAGCCCCTTCCCCCATTCCTCTGGGGCAGCCACCTTGGCACATCAGAGAGCTTGGTCCGTGGGTGTCGGGGGGGCTGCGTGGGCTGGCGCAGGCGTTAGGTGCTGGGTGAAGGGCCAGGAGCCACGGGAGCAGGCTGGGCGGCAGGGGTGGGGACAGGGACTGGCGGGTCGCTCCTTGGA
>NW_010426199.1:107594-124070 GCF_000710305.1 Buceros rhinoceros silvestris | reverse complement strand
TGAACCGCTGTCACTGTGCGAGGGCCATGCTTGGTACGGAGAGCCCTGAAGCGGGGCGGCTTGGCTCCTGTGGAAGGCAGTTCCTTCTCCTGCAGATCCGCTGCTGCAGAAGAGCCTCAGTGCCCCAGAAGTGGCTGAGGGGTGAGACCTGTCTGTCGGCACCTTGAGCCAGCCACAGGCCAACGCAAATCCGCAGCAAGGGGTGGCAGCGCAGGGTCCCTGAGCTGCTGCTCGGGGGTTTGTGGGTGCTGGTTGGGATCGCAGGATGCTGAGGAGAGGCTGCTGGGGCTTGTCCAGCTCTGGGGCTATGGCACCTGCTCTTTATCCCTGTGAGCGTCAACAGCAGGGTCAGGCCCTCATGTGGGTCGTCTTCTGATGGGATCCAGAAGGAAAGCGGGGACAAGGGTTCTGTTGCTAGGTGGCCAGTTGCCAGCCTGCTGACATAATTGGTAATACAGTGTTAGAAACACATTAAGAACATTGGGCATTTGTTCTGGAAAAATAAACCATATGTGAATGCTTTGCTTTCCTGGGTCTCTTGTGTTTTCCCAGTATGCTGGATGTCACCATACATCCAGAAGGGTTTTTCCTGTTTTTCATCTGCGGGCTGTCCGGCTTAGACACAGCAGTTCAGTTGAAGAGTCCACTGTCCTTTGCAGAGGCGTGATACTATTTGCCTCATTCCCTTCTTTGCCTTAATTTGAAACATTTATTCATATTCATTCTCCGCCTTGCTAGTTGCTGTTGTGGTCTGAGCTCAGCGGGTGACTCTAACCCCCTTAAGGGTACTAAGGATCCCGCGCTACCTTTAAACCTCGCTGTCGTTCCCGTGGCTGCAGTGCAGATGGATGTGGGGCGGATAGGTATCCCTGCTCCTGCTCAGGACTGGATGATACTAGACCGAAGCTGTAAAGGGCAGGGAAGGACACATGGCACATGCTGAGCCAAAACTACATCTTTGAGGCACGTTTGAACATTGTAGTACAGAATGTCGGAAGTTAGGCCTAAGTAAGTAGTTGGGTGAAGGACAGCACGATGGTTTTGAAGCAGTCGATGAGGTGGTGTGTTTGAAAGTGAGACCTCGAAGGTGAATGAGGGAGTCCCACAGTGGCCACTGAAATGCTGTACTTTGGCAGGTAAGGGAAAGAATAAGGAAACTGAAGTGGTTTGTTCTTTAGAGAATCTTAATAGAAAGCTTGTATCCCTTTCTGTATTGATTTTCCTTTTCATGATGGAAGTCTAAGTGTTTTAATTCTTAATGTTTATGTATTTTGGTCTCCTTCCTTACATAAATATTGAAGGAAATTGAGGGGAAGCAACTGACTGTCTTACTCTGGGTCAAATGCTGTTTGCATCGGGTTGAGTCGTGACAAATTGCTTTTGTGTTTTGTTGTTTTCTAGCTGTCCAGCAAACTAGAATACCCCTGAGTCACCCAGCTTTTCATCTCTGTACCAGGAAAATTCACACGCCTAAGTATTTTTTAAAAAATTCCTTGAAGCTTAGGTATTTTTGCCCTTACTATGAAAATATTCTGGGAAAAAAAATCTGAATTTAGATATATTGTTGTCTTTTGATAATTCTGAAAACATTATCAGGTGAAAATAAGCTTGCTTTGTAACACTGGTTATTGTGTTGCTATCCCCGCAGTTATATTTTTCAGAGTAATGTGCTATTACTGGAACTAAATTAATTGTATGAAAAGGATGGTTGATGAAACACAAGCCATTGTAATGTGGGGCTAGAACAAGGTCAAACTTATTTTACAGGTATATGGAAACTAATAAAATGAGTAAATTGCACACGCAGACAGGTGTTTTCACTCACGAATATGTTATTTCCTCTTCTGACTTCCTTATAGGTGGCAATGTGCATTTAGTCATTCAGGTCTGCAAGCACTTTTCAAAAGATCTGTTAAGAGCAATACAAAACTCCGGTACTTGGTTAGATAGACGGGCCTGGGTCGTAGAAGAGTTGGTATAAAGTTCTTGCAGTATGTCAAGTAAGGATTATACTGGTTCACGGATTTCTTTCCCAAGTGCGTGCAGTCTGTTCTCAGAGGTACACAATTCACGCAAAATATAAAGCCAACAGAATAATAGTTGCGAGTAGTTTATCTGGTGAATTTCCCAGTCAGTGGCGGTATAAATAATTTATGTATGAATTTCAACACTGCTTGCATTACCATTTCTAAACAGTGATTACATCTTGTCGGAGAATCTGGGGATTCCAACCGAGTAATAAAGTACAACTTAGGACCGGTCAGGCAGAAGCTTTATTAACTATGGTCATAGTGACAGCATCTCTCTGCCAAGTGACTGCAGACCCAGTACGTCTGTGTCAGAGAGAGGAAAAAGGGGAGGGAAAACAGTAATTTCGGTTTTAACAAAGCCAGGTATCTGTCCCTGGAGGGGTGGACTTCTTAAGTATCTTGCTAACTGCCGGCATTCTAAGGAGTCAAAGAGCAAATAGCATGGCAGTGCGGAGAGGTGGCTCTTGGCAGAGGCTGGAGTGGCACAGCCAGTGTTAGCTTGGCTTAGAACTGGGGAGTTGGAAACAATCACGGACTGTTAGCTTCTAGGGGAGGGCAATCTTCCTTTAGTAGAGATAACTTCTTAGCCAGACCTCTCAATCATAAATGTTAATAATTTCCCTCAACAGTCTGAATCCCTATTACACATGCGCAGGCAAAAAGTGCTCCAGTGGCCTGGCACGGTGCTGTGCACCTTCACTGACCAGTCGCACAGGCAGCGCTGCCTGGGGAATTCAAGGGAAGAGCTGAATAGTTTTCACCGTGATCAATAGCAAACGTGCAAACGGGTGTCCCGAGTGTCCCATCGGGTTAGGTGGCATTGCAGACTGATTCCTCATGCTCCGCTTAGAGACACTCTTCTGGCTACGCTATGTTCTCGGGTCCCGCTTTGCACATGTGTTAGAAAAGTGCAGCTGTACATGGGTGCAGAGAGAATACACCCACTTGTAGGGGATACTTACTAATTCATCACAGGGACCAACGCCTGTTCGTTACCAGAGCAGGGACGTTACCAAACCCTAAAGTGGAACCAAAGTATTTTGTGGATGGGAGTGTGTGACCTTTGCAACAAACCGATGCTTGCGATTGCAGATCAATAGCACTGCTCAGGCACCCAGATTCTTCCCCCTGTGTCTGGGATTTCTTCCTATTGTCTAAACCCTGAGGAAACATGGAGAAAGAGTAATCCGAGAGGGAGGAGGGCAGATCACCTGTGGGCTGTGCTCAGCGCTGCTGAGAAGCTGCTTGGAAGCAACCGAGAAGTGATGTATTTAGTTTTACTGCAACAATGTTCTGTTTTTTCCCCACCTGTTTTTATGCCCCCAGTTCCTATCTGTTGTCTCTTCACTGTCGTCTTGTCCTAGTTCTCCTTCATTCTGGGCTGTGTTCTAGAGACGGGAGATGCATCTCCTGAGTTGGCTTCAGCTGGACACGGGGATCGGTTTTCAGTGTGTGTTGGTTAGGTATCTATCAGCTGAACAGCTCGTTTGGCGGTTTGCACTCACAGAAGAGAACACAAAAGCTGGTGCTTGCTATGCGCTATTGATCTGTGCAGGGCTGGGTCTTCTGCACTCTTTCTGTACTGTTCCCGTCTCTGTTTTAGCCTGTTGTTATACTACTCTGGCTACAGTATGGGGCTTGAGGTTTTTCCTGTTGATTGCTTTTACTTATAATCTTCAAAAATCGTAAGCAAAATTTGATTGCAGTTTCGAAGTGTTGCAAACTGGCCTCTAGTCAGCTGCTTCTCCAGCTTAGATTTCACCAGGACTCTTTAAAATGAGGGCTGTAATGACTGTGGTAAAGGCTTCTTATTGTCTATTTTCTGGGACATGGAGAATCTTAGTTACTTGATTTACATTTTCATGCCAATGTTTTTATCTCTCATTGTTTAAGTCATATAATGGGTCATCTGTGTTATTCAGAATTTAAATTCTATTTTAATTTTACATTTTAAGCTCTGCATTCCTTGTTGTCTCCTTGTTTTACTTATTTTTAGATCTTTTCATCCATGTACAGACGTCTGCTACGATTTTTTAATCGTATCAATTTGCAATAAGCATAAAAATTATGAAAATTTGTAAATCAAATTAATTCACAACATTATTAAACTAAACAAAGGGTATCAAATTATGAAGGTCTACAAAACTGAATTATATTCTCTATTATGCATTTGTGAAAAAAACCCCCAACACTTTAGAATTAAAGTTTCAGCCTACTCAGTATTCGTTGCTTGGTCTAGTGAAGTCTCGCGGCTGTGGGTGCCTTATGGCAGTCTCCAGTACGGGATGTTGGAGAAAGAATTCACATCAGAAATGATGAAGGTACAAAACCCAGTCCTGTGCTAATGCTGAATGTTACTTTGTGCAACACATAGTAAGATAGAGCTGAATGAGCTGTAAGAAGTGAATGTAATTGTTGGTATTGTCCCAGCTTGAGTAAGTGACGCATTCTAAAGGGGCTGTCTCCGGGCAGGCTTCACAACACCGCGTTAGACACGTGCTATTTTACTCACCTTTACTTGAAACAGCAGCTGGATGTTCCGAACACCTCTGCGAGAGAAGTAATGATATGAAAAGGATTTTGTTTGCAACTCAGGTACTTTCTCTGAGCGATATCTTCTAACAACTCCAAACCCCAGTTCTGCCTGGTTTGATTCATTGGAGCTGTTTTTGAGTAAAGTTCCTGCAGCCATGTTCAATATTTCATGATTTGAGCCCCAGATAAAGTATACTTCATCACACAGTTTCACTTCTCACATTTTTAATGTATTTTAAATAGAACTGAACAGGATGTTTTAGAAGAACATACTTCATCTAGAAATGCCAATTTGTCAAAACCGGAACTGCGTGGGAAAGGGCTGGTTTGATCCTTTTTTTTTTTTTTTTTTTTTTCCTGGGAAAAAAGTTTTAAAAAACAAATTTCAAGTCAAAACCGGAACTGCGTGGGAAAAGGGCTGGTTTGTTCCTTTTTTTTTTTTTTTTTTTTACTGTGGAAAAAGCTTTAAGAAACAGATTTCAACTGCTGAGAGCATCTCATTTCAACATTTTCAACATGCAAGTGGCAGTTTTGTTGGCTTGGAAAAATATTTAAACTCAAATTAAATGCAATAAGAAATGAAATACAGATAATTTTTAGAGAATGAAAAAATTCTGGTAAAGAAAATTGACTTTAATTAGACTTTATGGCTCTGCATCCCTTAAGTTTTCATCACTCCTGTGCTTCGATGCAGCTAGCTCGTATTTCTTAATTTTGCCTGACATACCCTTGGCCTATTGCTACTCCCATTCAGACTGGTGAAAAAAAAAGTAAAACAAAGGTATTCAGAATAGAATAACTGGGCTTTGAAAAGATTGTGTATGTGTGTAAATTATAGTTGTGTCTAGAACCAAGAGCAGTCAAGAACAGTGACTTGAACTGGAGAGCAAGAGAGCACAAGGTTTAAAGCAAGGAAAGTATTTCTTCACGTAAAGCAAATTGTAAACTATGGAACCCCTTGTAAAGAGCTGTGAAGACAAATACCTCTGGATACGCAATGGATGGGAGAAATTCATGGGAGTCAGGTGTATTGGGGGCTCTTGAACAAGAGGCAAGTTCTGGTAGAAAGCCCTGCTGAAGTCTGTCCTCTGGGCTTGTGGGAGGACAGAAACAAATAACTGGAATTAGTGGGAAACCTCTTCAGGTCATACTGGGAACGGCACTCCTCTGTGTGCGCACAAATGCACAGTGTTGGATTGCACGGTGGGGCCATGGGGAGTTTTGTGTGTACAGGTACTCAGAGCTCAGTCTGTAGATGGGCATAGCTGGGGCACGCACGTGTAGTTAGTGTCTTTGCTTTGCTAGTCACATATTTCTGGGTGTTATTTTCCCGAGGCTATGGTGTATTTAATAGCCATCACTTACCATCACTGTAAAACTATGAGGTCTCTTTCTGCTGTTTATTCAGTGGAAGGTTTTCTTTTGTCACATTTGGGCTGTCATCTGTTAGAAATTGGCTTTGAAACTTATTTGCTTTGGAGGATAGAATCGCACTGTTTAACTACTTGCTCAGATGGGAAGTGTGATTTAGAAATAACATCTGTGCAGCTGTTAGGACATTCACAGGCACTGCCCGGGCTCCCTGATTACAAGCAGTGAGGATTGCGTTCTCTCTGCTGGTTTCCTGTACTCAAATTTGAGAATGGGGATCTTGGATCCTCTGTTTATTAAAGATCTTTCTTATTTGATTTGAGCTTGACTTGAACTGTTCAGGGATTAGGAGCATTAAAAGGGCTGAGCATGTCTGTGGGGAAAAGATTGTCTTCCACTGCCGTCTTTAGTAATCCCTGTGTGATGCAAAGCAAGGATGTGCAGGTTGGAGATCTGCATTTCCTGTCTGGTGAACAGAGGGGTCACAGTGATGCCAGGCTTTTGATGGGGGCTAGATTATAAAACATGAACTGGTCCAGGGAGCAAGAGTGGTTCCACTGCCCCAAAGCAAGCTAAGAAATGTCTGTTTAGCTCTAAACACAGGCCGTGGTTTCAAAATTTGTGATTCCTGGTGCTTTCCAGGGTTTCTTGTTCTTGGTTTTATATGACCTGCTGTAATTCATGTCATAAGACTTGCAGGCTTAGGGTGTTCATGTACGTGTAATGTAACAAAACATAGAAAGATGAGATTGGAACTGCATGGATTTATCCCTTTCTTAAAAAGAAAAAAAGCTGTTTCACACAAGGCATGGTTTTAAAGATATTTAGAGTGGTCTCTGTGATCAGCTCAGGGGGAAAGTGCATGGGGAGAGATGCCTAAATGAAGGCAAACCAAAACTGAGATTTTTAGTATTTCAACAAAATTAACTTTTGTAGCAACTTAGAATTGGGAAGCCTTGCCATTAGGTAAATTAAACTCATGTTTAAACTTGAAGAGCTTATAGCAAGGAAAGGGTCTTTTTGTGGCCAGACTAGAGAAGGCTTTAAGGCTTGCAAACCTGTTGGGTTAGTCTTTACAAAACCATGTGCCCAAAGGCATGCAAAGCGCAGGGTGCATCTGAGCTGCAAGGTTATTGGCCAGTGAAGACTACCCTCTTGGACCTGGGAAGGGGAATATGGGGCAAAGAACGTAGACGGGCTTGTCTGGAGCAGAGGTTGGCAGCAGCACTGGTATCCTGTTGGAGTGCCTGTGCTGGGAGGTTCCTCACGCACCGCACTGCTCAGCCTTGCTCTCGCTCTTGCACCGCAGACGTACCCATGACTCAGAGAGCTCATGTTTATGTTTGAATGCAAAGAGTTAGGCTTAGTCTGCAGTCTGATCGTGCATGCTGGAAAAACAAACTCTTAATCAGGTCTTGAATAGCAATTTTGATGCATTTAGCATAAAATAGTAGTTATGGGGAAAATAGGTTTTCTTCTCCATTTGCAGCAATGTGGTTCCCTGTGAGAGTTAATTAATGACTCTCATTTATTCTTATTTCTCCTTATTCTGTGAGTGCTGAGTATAAAAGAACACATTTAATTTGGCTTCTGGGCAGCAAACAAATTCATTTAATGTTGATATAGATGCATCTATTTGAATTTTAAAGGGAAAAGAGAGAGAGAGAGGGAGAGACATGGAGGGGAAATGTCGTTAGTAGCATTGATATCACAGACAGTTTGGATGGCTTTAGTAATCAGAGTGAATTTTTATAAAAACTGAATTTATACTCCCGCACAACGATTCAGAGAATGGGGAATTATCTTCAACAGCACATTAGATAAATGGAGCCCAGAAAATATAACCCGCTTAATCTGGATGTAATGTTTTTGTCTTTTGGGGGGTTATTGGAGACGTTAGAAACACACCTATGCTCTCCTCTATCTTTTTCAATTAAGATAATAAGCTTTCGTTTGCATAATGTTGTCTTGAGGAATAAATTTCAGGTTAACCAAACCTTGCTGTTGGATAAGACAGGCTATACTATGCCTTTCACTCTTGAAAGGGATGGAGTAGCCAATCTGCAAAGTTCCTGCTACAAGCACAGAAAGCAGGGAAGTGAGGTGGGTATTAATGGATGGATTGAGCAAGTCAGCTAGAGGGCCGTGTTCCTGAAATTCATGGGAGTTTTGCTAGCAGCTTTCCGTTAATTCAAGATCAAGCCCTCGGGCTTTCATTTCTGCCAAGCTTGGTTGCAGACCTATTAGCATCAAGAGCTGAAATGCAGTGCCATAAACTTACACCTGCCTCTTCTACATGGGAAATGCTGCCCTTTAAAGGCAGACTAATGTCTTTTGAGGAGTGTGGTGTTTGCTGGAGAGACTGGAACTGAAAGTAGCATCCTGACGATTCACGTAATATTCGTTTAGTGCCTGTGTTTGCTTCATGGGATCTAGAAAGAAGATCAATGTGAAAAAAAAAAAGTTTTGCTTCTGTTTTGTGATACTCAAGCTAGTAAAAGAGAGAATGAGAAGAGTAAAAGAGAAAGGGACACATAATTTAGGGGTAACAGTTGCTCAGGACCCATTGCAAAGGATGTCAGTAGGCAACAGCGAATCCTGAGGTTTTCGTAGCACCAGAAGCAGATGGAGCACTCCAGTTTCCTGACGGCTGTTCACACCGTAACGTTTTGAATCCTGCTCAGCCCTGTCTAACATCCTCTGCTCTCAGCCCTGTGGATCAGCCAATATGGAAGCACGGGTGTACCTGCTTTTGATGACATGACTAATTTATTTGTTAAAGATTTTGAGTGGGGAATAGGGATTTATATTTTGGCTGCTGTAGTTGCATCATTCATCAACTCTTCCTTTGCCTTTGGCGATGGACCTATTCTCCTCTGGCAGAGTGCTAATTTTAGTTCATTTAGGCTCTCTTAGTTTAATCTTTTTCATATTTGCTGCCCCTTAAAGTCTCGAGACTCTAGCAATTTACGAATGCCATAAGCTTGGGCTGTTTATTCGCTCCCTTCCCTGCTCCCTTTTTAAAAATCTTTCTGAGTATATTTTTTGCAGATATTTGAAACCAAATGGTATTAGCAGGAGTGGCTGGCTGAGTAGCTGAAGGCCATTTGGCCTTTTTGCTCTCATTGCCCTGTAATGCCATGCAGTTTCCACCACCGATTCTTCTCGCCACGTGTCCTCTGCGGTCTGTCTGTCAGCCCTGGGGAGATGCACAGTAGCAGTGTCCTCGTTCACCAGGCGATCGTCCTTCTGGTCTTAAGAACAGCTTATAATCTTTGACTCCTATCTCATCGATATGTCATTTTCCCAGTGTCTGGGTCCTGTGTGCTCTTGTGCTAGTAGGGGTAGTGTTCAGTATGAAGGAGATTGGGGGGGGGTTTCAGGCACAATTTTGAATGAGTTTGAGGCGTGACACAGGAGAGGATTTGGCCTGTACTCTGGGAGGTGAAAGACAATGACTGCAGCTGTTGACTCCTGAGTGGATATGTAGCTTCAGAAATAAAATGTTTGAGGAAAGCAACGTTCTGGGTCCCCTAGTGTGTCAGTGCGCTCATTTCTGTTAGGTGAAAAAAGCACCAAAAAAAAGAGCTGAGAATAAACAGCTCTTTGCACACATTTATCTGTTGGAATCGTGAGGCACCTTGCCTTGGGAAGCAGCTTGGATAGAAGACTGCAGATGTGCTTTATTTATTGTACTTTATGAACTGCATTTGTAGAGGATTAATCAGGAGAGAAGTTATCTTTTTATTCCCTGACATAGTTCTCAATTTTATTTTCAAGTGGTTGAGATCTGACCGGGTACAACTTTTTTTTTTTTTCAAGAGAGGAAAAAGAATGGAGTTGATATGATTTACATTGGCTTTATTTCATTTGGCTTATTACAAGAAAATGCCAAATACAGAATCAAAGAAACAGATGCTACTTGCTGAACGTCTGTGCTGCTCACATACCTTGAAGCTCTTACCATAAACTTGCTATAGGGGCTGCTGCTGGCCATCTTCCTGTTCTTAATGTCACTGTCCTTTGGCAATACATAGATCTTAGTAGAACAAGATGTTGTTTTTCTCTGCAAGTTGTACGCATTTTTTTCCACAGCCTGCTGTGCATTTTAGGCAAGCTGTGAGCTAATGATAAGATTGCTAAAATGAAGTCCCAGATCACCATGTTTTCTGCCAGAGATGAAAGGCCACGTAAACATGATTTTCTGGCTCCTTTCTCAGATGTAATTTCCCTGTCTCCTCTTTCCTCCGCACTCTGCTGGCAATAAGGAATCATAATATCTCTGTTTACCTACAAGGCCGCCTTCACAGTGCTATCAGAGTACAATTACTAATTAATCATTACATATTTTTCCCAACATACAGATTTATAATTAAAACTTTGCTCCAATTCACACTTGAGTTTAAATTTGTGCAAAGTACTTAATGTCATAATAAAATTTGCTTCCAAAAGTGTCAAGTAATGCCTCTTCTGGCAGAAAAATATCTGTTTTAGAGGCACTAAGTCGGATGTTTTGGAATATGCTATATCCTGTAGTCATCAAGGGCTTCCAAATTAACCTTAAAAATAAAGAGAAAAGTATTGTTTTGAGCTGGGTCTTTAAGACTGTCAAGGCTCCTGTTCTACAACTGGAAGCTTAGGGCAGAAACTTTTACACCGAATGTCTGAGTCTCATAGTAGAGCTGCTCTGTGGTATCTAGTGTCATCAGGGAATTTCTGGTCATCAGCCCGTAATTTCTGATTATCTGTCCCATAAACCCCAGTGTGTCAGGTTTGTCCTCAGAAATCTTACCACTTTGGAGATTGTGAGCACCTAGCAAGTAAAATGTAACCTAAACTCAGCCCACTTTGTGGGCAAAGTCTTAATCAATTTCTTTGTTGAGTGGGAATATTTAATTTGGGTCCATGTATGCAGGAGGAGAGAAAATGTTTGTCCATATGTGGATTTTAAGGAACAATAAAATTCTTTGACATTCAATTTTAAATGCCTGTTCATAGGCATTTAAATACCTGTTCGTTTTTTGTTCATACAAAATCTGCAACACACATCCAAAGGCAAAACTGAGATTCTTTGGAAATCTGAATTAATTTTTTTCTCTAAACTTTCTTTTGTTGGAGTAAAGTTGTGGAAAGAACAGTTTAACCCTTCTTGATCCAGACACAGTCAATCAAGTTAATGATGTTCCTGTTATTTTGGTAAGCAGTCAGAACGTGTGACATCTACAGAACTATGGCATTCCCTCACGGTAGGTCCTCAGGCACTGAAAGAGCTGGTGACATTTCATAAAATGCAGTTATGTAAAGTATTGCTGGAGGCAAGACTGTGAAGAGAAATCTTTACTGTTTCCAAGGCAAGAAAAAAGTTCTAATGTGTTTATCTAGTCTCAGCTGTCACTGAAACTAGCCCAGGTTATTAGTTACAGTTAACAGGACTCTCCAGTTCAGCTACAACTAATGGTATTCCTTAATTAGTGAAACAGGGACACAAAATTATTCTCAGTATTTAAAGTTGGTTATACTCGTTCATAGCTTATTGAACTAATTAGAATCCCCAGACAACCTCTTATTTTTATCTAAAAGAATAATGTTCCACATCCCATCACTGATTTAATACTCTTTTTTAAAGTGAAATGCTGTGGAATATAAATTTAGAAAGGAACTCTGAACAGGGACGTTTTTTGCACAGCTTACAAAGGAATTGTTTGTGAGTCATTCCACGACAGATTTAGATGAGTAATGTACTTTTGTAATGAGCAGTACATACATCTTTGTCAATCTTCAGGTTTAATTGGGAATACACTCAGCTCTCTCTAATGCCACATATAACACAGTTTTGAGGTCCCAGGACAGGCCCTGTGTGATTAAAATGGGAATTATAGATGTCAGTGATATTACGTGGATAACAACACCATGAGCTGGAAAAGTGGCGTGTTTAAGCAAGGAAGGAAAGTATCTCCTTGAGATCATGCCTATCTAAAGGTGTACTGAATTTCTGTACTTGAATTCTTGGATCGTTCTTGTTTAAACTTGGAAAAGTTAGTGGAACCTCATCTATAAAGGCTAGAAATAGGTTTTCTTTTTGTTGGTCTTAATTAACATTTGAAATTTTTTTCTGTTCCTAACAGTTGGTAACTGTTAGCCACTGTCAATCAGTTCTCATGAGCGTAGTAAGGTTGAAAGGTGGATGAGTCTAGAATGTTTATTGCTCTTATGCGGATTAAAAAATAAAATATGAAAGCACACTGGCAAAGTTAGCTCTAGAAAAGAGATTCCAATAAATACTGCTGCCGTTTGATGATGTTTATTGTCCTATCTCCCTTTAATGGATGACCTGCAGTTTTTTGTTTATTTGTTTAGGGAAGGATTCTCAATGGCAGGGGTCAGGAAGCCTGGGATTAGGTTTAATTCCCTTGCATTGACAGATGAGAAAGTCGATTTGTATTGACTAGACAGTTCGCAGTGTCTGTGTACCTTAAGGTGTGTAAATACTCTTTGAAAGCTACAGTAGATTCATGCTTGGCAATTATTGTAACAGTTAACGGGTGAATAAGACAGAGGAGAGAAGAAAATGATGAGCCAAACAAATGGATTTTGACAGGCAGTCTTTGTGTGAATCACTGTACATAACTGCACAGTATTTCCAGCAAATTGTGCTGTAAGAGTTGAAGAGCTAATTAATGACGTACTGTAACAGATTAGCATTTGAGTCATTTTTCATATTAGTAATCCCCAGTGCCAGCTATCACAGTTTTATTGCCCTGCCTGGTTGTGGAGGTCTATTTATGGAAGCTGTGGCTGCAGACTAGAGGAGTTTTTTGGGATTGTTTTTTGATTATTAATTCCAAAGTTATGTGTGGTTATTGGTCAGGCTTGCTGTGAAGTAACAACTTTTCTAGGTTATTCTAGTACCTGGAAATTTCTAGACTTGAAATAACATTTGCATATACACACATGTATGACATTTTATTTCTAATAGAAGCACTATGTGAAACCAAACCGGGGAAATGGGAGTCTGTGAAGGGTTACTGAAGCACAAGCATGTTTCACATGAGTACAGCAACCCTGTATGCCTCTGGATGAAGAAGTCAGAGATACAGATTAATGAACTGGTTCATGTGGCAGAAGAAAATTATTTTCTATGTCGGAGGGGTTGTATTTGTATACATGAATGTATGACAATATAACCTTTGGCTGAGGTTAGCTTTAGGTCAAACCTACTATGGATTTCATAAACATGAGAGCCAGTGAGGCTCCCAAAGCTGCCCATTCCACCTAAATACTGCCTACTTTTCCTGAAGCAATCAAGGACCTCAATCCCAGGAATTCTTCATGCTAAAAATACAAACAAAGTGAGGTTATGATCACCTGAATCCATGTCCTTAAATTAAACACAAGTGTTTAATGAATCAGTTCCAACACCAATGAAAGGGAGACTCTGCTGCAGTGTGAGTTTGGTGCTGGATCTCTAAGACACGACACAGAGCAGTGGGGTATGAAAGCAGTACTGCAGCGGAGCAAAGATTGATTCTAACGGGATTTAGTGATTTATTGCGTCAGGTGTAACAGCATGGTACAAGGTAGCACGCTGTGATTGGATCTAAGCCGCATAACTCAGTGTGATAGCTGGAACGTCAGGAGGGGAAGGCATCCATTTTTCTGGTCAGCCAGTGTGAATTCCCCTACTTGATGCCCAGCATAATTTGTTCAAAGAATCAGAACGGTGGAGGGAAGTTCATGAGGAGGGAGATACATAGTTTTTTCTGAACAAGCTACATCATGACAGAGTGATTTGTAATAGATGGATAATGATCTGCATTTATATCTAGCTGTTTTAGCTGTAACTAGCAGTTAGATGGAATCATTCAAGACCAAATCATCCTTAATCCCAGTGCAGAGCTTCTGCTCTTACAGCCCATCTGTTGACACGACAAATTTGTCAGATTTCAGAAGACTGTTGCTCTGTAATTTTACCATAACCCAAAGAGGTGCTGCATAAATAAATGTGAAAACTGTTGAATTTTGGTCTTGGGATAATAAAAAAATTGCCTATTATATCTTCAGAACATTTTTCTTATTTTCAGTTATTTGAAGTTGCCTCACTTTTGCTTCTGGAACTCTCATTAATTTACTACATTTTTTTCTTACCAAATCTTTCTGTTCCAAACCACTTGCATGAGATTTCACCAGCTGTACCTCCAGCTCTGTAAGTTGAGAGAGCTGATACAGCTCTGAAAATATCAAGGGATTCCTCAGGTAGGAGATGATGCTCACTAAACCACCCAGACAGGACAGCACAGTATTTAATGTCTTTGGTTTTGTTGACGTTTGACTTGCCAACTCTTCTGGTACCAGGACAGATGCCAGCAGAAACGCAGGCATTTTTTGTGTAGTAGAACAGCGTGTGGTAGGGATTGGGTCAGGCTGCTCTGTGCACCCGTGGCTGGCTGTGAAAGACAGCATCAGTGTGAGTTTGCAGCAGCCGGCTGAAGTGGAAGCACAGTGTGTATTTCGTGGCTCCTGCCCCTTGTGGAACTGTTCCCCGCAATGCTGCTGGTGGAAACATTCAGACAGAGCTGTAGATGCATTTGGATTTGAATAGCGTCCCTGCATTTCTGCATGGCGTCCTTCTGCAGCCCTCGGCACAACATCAAAGCCACCAGCAGCTGAACATTTAAGCAACTTTGTGCTGAATTTTTTTTTCAACCTACCACAGAAATATCTGCAGAAGGACTGTGATAGGTTTTGGCTTTCAGTGGCAGGGGTAGCATTTCCCTCCCCGCAGAGCTGCGTGCATATCTTGGGTCCGTAAACTCAGTCTGGATTTAAAGAACGATCCAGGTTCAGCAATCAGTCGCTAATACTGAGGGGCTTTGTCCCGGCTCCCTGCCTGTAACTTCCTTCCACACAGGAG
The DNA here is from genome assembly GCF_000710305.1 of Buceros rhinoceros silvestris. NCBI lineage: Eukaryota > Metazoa > Chordata > Aves > Bucerotiformes > Bucerotidae > Buceros > Buceros rhinoceros. The sequence goes on along the minus strand of NW_010426199.1, from coordinate 109,223 downwards.
TTCTGGGGGAGAACCTCTTAGACTTCCCACCTTCTTAAGGCACTAGAGAGCTTCCACCTCAAGGAACTGTGTAAAGGCTAATGCAAAACTTCTCTTTTTAATGAGAATGTGTGGGAAGGACTCACACAGCATGGCAAAGATGAAGCTTATTAGCCAAAGAGCCAGAATAAGCACTTTAATGATTCTTAATTTCTTAATGCTCTCCCTTGAGGAACTTCTGATTTTGTTTTTCTTCTCCTAGCCAAATAAGGACCAAGAGCCCTTTAAGAAATACTGGTATCAAAGAAAGTTGTTTGTTCTGTGGCTGAATAAAATACTGCGTTATCCTGAAATTTGTGGAGCTATCAATACCCCAGAAGGTATTTTAGGAATTATCAGTTTAAGCTCTTCTAGGATTTCTTCAGGAAGGTGTGTCAGGCACAAAGAGGACAAGTTGGCTAGGAAAGCTGTTGTGATGTAGCTGCGAATCTCTGACGGGTTATTCTGATGGGTCTCATGAGATCCATCTCAATTTTTGTCTTTGCCTTTTTGGTTGTTCTGCCATCCTGTGAGTGTGTGCAGAGAAGTTTTCAGTGAGGAAGAAAGCCTAATCATTTGGATAAGTCATGCTTTTGTTTCCCTTTTTAAGGCCACCAGAACTTAATATGCAAGTAAGATGTAGTTAATTATGGGTCGTCAGTCATTTAGAACAGGATTTTTTCAGCTAGCCACTACAGATTACTTGTTCGACAAAGGAAATATTTCTCCATGGAAAGAGACCAAGACTGCTTCTGAAAAGAAGTGGTGAGATGGTTCATGGCCATTAATGCATGCAGTTTTGTTCGTAAGGTGTCCATCACGCCCACTGACACCTGCATGCGTTTTCTGGGATCTGTCTTGATAAATTGGGCTTGTGAAAATTCCCTGCACCATTTCAAAAGTAGATGACTATATGTAGGTTATTTGTCCATGCCACTGAAACTGTATTACCAGTAATGGATTAGTGTGTCAGGGTGCATCATATATAAATGATTTTTAGAGTAGCAACCTTCATCTAGAATGTGTGCGGTACCAGAGTATGTGGGGAATATCTGCACGGGTTGTTGTATGGTTGTAGAAGATCCAGTGTTGGCGTACAGAGTACAGGGAAAGAAGTTCATCAGGTCTGTTACTGGGTATCTTCTGCTTTGCATGAAAGAGATGAACTGTGCTCTGTGTTCTGAAGGTCTTGCCTAGACACTTCCCTGTCGTCAGCTCTAGATCTGTGGTTCAGATTTAGCTCTGGTCCCTTGAAATACACGGTTCTACTCAAGCAGCTTTGGCTTATGGTCTGGCTCATTGGTTTGTAATCTGAGGTGACTTCTTGCTTTGTACCCGTAGCCTCAAGGTGTGCAGGTGTCCCAGGTACTCTTTCCTTGCCCCTACCTGCTGGCTGATAGGATGCTGAAACAGCAGATGGCTCTATCTATTACCCACATCTCTTGGATTGTAGCTGTCCTAAGGGTTGAGGTAACTCTTCAGCATTGCCAGCAAGCAGCTGGGCTTTCTTCTAGCAAAGCTGGATCTTTGCGTGTCAGTGTGACAGCCTGACCTTATTACTCCTGCGCAGTGACTGAATTTGTGGAAAATCTTTAGTCTGTTACTCTTATG
>NW_010426199.1:80156-107479 GCF_000710305.1 Buceros rhinoceros silvestris | reverse complement strand
CTGCTGATACCTGCTTCTGAGCTGTACATTTTCTGTTTCAGAAAAAGTCTAATTCATAATAAGAAGGAAACATCCAAGAGCTCTTTCTCTGACAACCAGTGAAAAGTAGAAACAGTATATGTTAACTGGCTGTTGTTTGTTGGAAAAAACCTCCAATTAGCTTCTAAAAGTTTGTCTCCAAGGGAGATTCGACCTTTGTACTTCAGGATGTCTACAGAGGCAGCTAAACCTTGTGACAAAACCCCAGCAGCAGTTTGATTTCTACTATTACCATGACAAGATACAATTTCTAGAGAGGAGAATGGGGCACTGGATTTGTCACAGACAGATTTTCTGACTCTGCACCTGAACTGTCTGCTGATAAACTTTGGCATACTCATTAATCACACCGTTCTGATTTGAACCGATTTGATTTGATAGATTTCGTGGGTATTGTTCACTAAGCCTGTCATTGACACTCAAGCCCGTTTGAGTGTTTTCTGTTGCCTGGATCAATGGAAAATATTTACTGCTGCTTCTTTTAATGTTTAAATAAAGCAAAGGTTTGAACAAGGCCACACACGTGTAGCAGCTTGTAACTGGCAAAGTGCTGTTGTTTAGGATTGTCATGTTTGTCATTGTTATCTAGTTGTGCTGTTTTGTCAAAAGTCCTTAAAACGGACATGATTACAGAAACGGGCTTTTATAATTAAATTCTTCCGCTTCTGTGTGGTTCCCTGTTACACCAGTATGCAACTGAACGCTGATAACAGTGAAATACTGGTAGGTATTTGTGTTATGGAATGGTTTTTCTTTTTTTTTTTTGGTAGAAACAGTAGCTAAATCATTTTGGGTTATGACTCATTTTTCTTCTGTGACCATTCTTGTGGCAGCGATATGGTCTCAGCACGGTGTTAAAATGCCCTTATTGAAAAAAGGAGAAATAAAAAAAACACTTGCAAAAGCAGACTCATGGGAAGGAAGTGAAGAATAATCCTGGCTTCCAGGGAGGGAGAGAATCCCCCAAAACTTCATAACAAATGCTGCTTTTTTTTTTTTAAATAAATGCAGCACTCCCCTTACCTCTCACCCTGTTTTCCCTCCTTTTCATTTGCCTTATCCCAAGCTTCTGTTTCAGGGACGAATCTAGACCAAGGAAAAAAGAGAAAGGTACTAAGAGAATAAGCCACACAATTCTAAAATACCTGTCTTTCTGATAATAGTTTTTTAAATTATGACGATTGTTTATACATCTTAGCTGAAAACTGCATTGACTGATTTGGCTTTTCCATCACACTGGCCGTTATTGACTCCGCGTGTAGTAGCTTGGAGGCATTTATGGTGAAAGATAATCATTAACTTGTCAATGAGGAATGGCCTAGATGTGTAAACAACACAATTTTCAGCTCTAGTTTCAAACGCTCCATTGGAAAATCTTCTCAAACTAACAATACTGTTTGGGCATGCATAAATTTTGATGTATAGATCTCTCTATCTGCCTATGCCTTGCTGAAATGAAGTAATTATAAAAAAAAGGTACTATGTGCACAGATTCTTTTAGTTACGATTTTCTTATTGATTTTGGTAAGACTTTGTCATCTCTAAGAAAGTTGGGCTCTTCATTTGACAAATATGAACACAATAGTAAAGGAAAAGAAACCGCTCCTTTAATGTGGGTACACTTCCAGTCACCTGCCAACACTGAAAAATTGAGCCAATGTTATCACAATGGCACTTTTTTTTCCCAGATGAATTAAAGCAATTATTGTGAACTCTTCTTGGTAATGAGTATCATCCCTGCCTCAGAGGTGGAGGAAACAAAATTCAGCAAAATTTAACCATGGACAGAAAACAAATGTCAGAAATGAGGAAAAAAATTAAAAAGGTGGTTATTGAAGATTTTGATTCCCTAACCACAACAGTGCTTGTTCCTAGGCCACAAGGAATAAAGTTTATTCGTAAGAGAATAAAGAGATGGATAGCTGCAGATTTGAATGCATGACTGATATGGAAATCTTGAGGGGGAAGCGTCGTGGGTCAGGGGATTGACCATGCCAGTGGCAGCCCCAGTTCAGAAAAGAGAAGATTTATATTCTGCTTCTAGGAAGGAAAAATTTCATAGTGAGAACAAGTAATGGCTGAATTGTGGAAACATTCTCCATGGCTGTAGAGTGAACAGCAGCTAAAATTTGTACTTGACTCCTTTATGAAGGGCCCTGTTGAGACAATGCCTGCGAAGGGGGTTGAGCTGGGTTAGACTGAGCAGGCTGGCTGATTAGCAGTTAGAGCTGGGAAAAAGGAAAACTCTGCTTTGTTGCACTAGCATCCTGCATGTGCCACAGTACCTGGCTCTTGCTGCCCTGTCAGCAGAGTGCCAGCAGCAGGACTTCACGTGCCAAACCTGAGAGACAGGTCGGTGTAGGGGAGGCAGAGTAACTACTGCATCTCAGGATTTCCAGAACACACTTCTGTGTTTTGTTGCTGTCCAGAAACATCCACATGGAGCAAGAAAACGCTGAAGTGGCCAGGGAGCCAGACTGTTCGTGAGCACGAAAGGATTAAGGTGTTAGCTAATCAGCACGTGATACCAGGCATGCCCCCTGTTCATCGCAAAACCTCAAAACAGTGCTGAGGGCAGTTGTTGGCTTTACTTTTTTCTGTGCAGTGAGTATTTATTAGTTTGTGTGAGATAAATATGTCTGGCATAAGCCAGAGGTGTGCAAGAAGACCTTACACTGAGCTCCATCATAAGCAAGGAGAAGGAGCTCGTAGTTCATGGGTATTTGCGTACTGGCAATGGTTACGTAGGCATGCCCCCTGTTCATCGCAAAACCTCAAAACAGTGCTGAGGGCAGTTGTTGGCTTTCCTTTTTCTGTGCAGTGAGTATTTGTTAGTTTGTGTGAGATAAATATGTCTGGCATAAGCCAGAGGTGTGCAAGAAGACCTTACACTGAGCTCCATCATAAGCAAGGAGAAGGAGCTCGTAGTTCATGGGTATTTGCGTACTGGCAATGGTTACGTACCGTGTACAAAAATGTACATCCTCTAACTGATGTGGTATGCAAAAGGGTAGGTAGGTAGGTAGACATCTGTGATGTCAGATGATCTTTGGATGTTGAATGCCAGATCTTTAGGAGAACATTTTCTGATTTATTGTAATTCAGACGTGATTTTGTAAGACTAAGAAAACAGATAAGTCCTGTTGAACGATACATTTATGCCTGAATAGAACAATAATAAATCGCGTTCATGTGGTTCTAGCTTGACTCTTCAGTATCTGACTTATGGGTCTGAACCATAGAGTACATCTCGTGAATGGTTCTGAGCTTCTTCCTTGCAATTTGATGTTAGTAATTATCAACTGTATTGTCAAAAAAGGAGTTTTAATTTTAATATTTCTGTAATGAAAGTGGGGAAAATATTAATGTATCATAATAACTAATGCTTGGTAGCATTTATCTGAAGACAAGCATGAAATAGTTGATCTATGGGAATAGTTTTGATCTACCCTGCTCTAGTGTCATCACTTACCCTTGCTGACATACTCTTGTGCTTTTGGTACAGTAAATATGCATGCTTAGAACTGCACCCAAGACTCCCATTTGTTGGATAAGTTCTCTTTACATAGGGATTGTTTGGCTTATCCTCATCAGATTTTTCTTATTATAGACTCTGTAAAAGAAAACCTGGTGTAGCTTGTATAGATTCCAGCATCTAATATTAGATTTATAATTTCAGAGATAAAGCTTCTGAAAGGCTCTCTAAAACTTAGCTCAGCTTCAGATTTGGAATCTTTTAGTCCTAAAAATTTAGTGTTTTTTCCTTCAGCGATTATAGGCACTCTGCTGTCATCTTGGATGTAGTGGTCTGTACTTGTTACAGAACAAGACTTCAGGAACTAAAAGATTATTTCTAGAGTAACTCCACATTCACTTTGGAGTAACTGAGAGAATTTGTCTTGTGAACCTTAATTCAGTGAAGAAAAAGGGCTGAGTGTCCAATCAGAAGCTGAAGATTCTATTCAGAAGCCTATTCATAGCTAATATACATTTAGTAATTATCATCACAGCATTTTAGCTAATCAGAGTTTTAAGAAATTTCTCTGCACAATGACCCTAGAATTTCATGTAAATCTAAACTTAAACTGAGTCTGAGTGGCCAGGACACTCGTCTTTGGAGATACCAAAATCTCTAATTCCTACGAATCAAAATCCCACCCTGGGTGTGTACAGGGGGAGGTGGGTTCCAGCTGCAGCTCCTGCAGTGTCCGTATCCACGTACGGGAGCGGAATGGGGCTGAACACTATGGCCCCTGCACGAGCAAACCGAGGTGCTGTGCCAGCAGCTCCCCCGCTCTCAGATTCTGAAATTCTTAAACAGAATGGTTTAAAAAGCCCATGTAAACTTACTTACGTCTTAGAAATTGCTTATAAAATTAAGATTGTTGGACAGTCTTAGATTGCCCTGTACCTGCAATGGTAACCGAGGTTGTGACAGTTCTTCATCTCGGGAATCCGTCTGAATTTGTGTTTGCTCTGGATCTTTTCAGCTCACGGCTCTGTTCTGTGGAGCCATCTCACCTAGAAGACTTCTTTTCAAGGTGACTGATGCAAACTTTGCAGTACAATATTTTTGTCAGCTGATCTTTGTTTGCTTGTATTTTTCCCCCTACTTTTCTCTGCGCTATTTTTATTTTGATTCTTCTGCCCAGTACTTACGTTGTCATTTTCAGTACAATCAGTTTTTGGTTTCTGGGCGTTTTTGTTTAACTTTACACGCAGTGTTCTCCTGTGTCTGTAAATTGATACATCATAAATAAATCAGGCTGTGATACAAGTATGAATAAGTTTTAACCTGGATATGGAGTCAATGTCATTGCAGATGATGAAGAAAACAACCTGTAATCACATTCTGAATATGGATTTTTAAAGCTTTGGTAAATGATAATAAATAAACCAAAGACAGCCTCTATTATATACCTATGTTATTGCTATATACACCCATATTACTGAAATATTTATGGCACAAAATGGGAAAATGTATTTGCTACCCTTCTTTCATCCAGAAGAACCTATGAATAAAAGAAAACACAAAGAAATGAGGAAAAATAAAATACCTTGAAAAATCTTGTCCCTGCAGGATAATTTGAGGTAGGCTGAGCAGAGTTTGGTCCCAAGTTTGACTTGTTCGATGTGTGTTCGCATAGAGGAGTGTCAGAGCAGGGTGGAGAAGATGAAAGAGCTTTGTGCCATGGTGTTTGTGGGACTGAGTGCCATCGCGCAGCAGCTGGAGAACACAGAACCCAAAGGCAATCCTGGGGTCGATGTCATTCCTGTGCCATCCCCAGGAGCTGCCTGTGCCTGGAGGCACACTGTGTCCCAGGGCTCTGTCCCGGAGCTGTGCAAGCCAGGCACTCGCAGCACTGCCTCGCTGCCCTCCTGCCCTAGGCTGGGGGGCCAGGGTTGGCTCAGCAGGAGTTTTCATAAGGTCAACTTTTTTTTCCTGCCCCATGTCTGGATTTTTAACTGACTTCTACTGTATCACGTAGAGAAACCTGTTACTCATCGTTCTGTCTTGAACTGCGTGATTTAGCTCTGTGGCTTTTCACCGTGGGATACTTCTTGAACTTAAAAGGGTGTGTGACATATCAGAGCTGAGCCCTTGCTGCACAGCAAAGCCGCCACGCGCCACTGAAGACCTCCTGCGGTGGTGGAAAGAACAGAATACGCTGGAAGAAGGGAGGTGGCTTGATGTTTTGTGAGCGCAGGTGAGCAAGGGGAATGTTTCAGCGAGCAGATGGGGAAAGGACGCTGTTTCTGTGTGAGATGCAGGGACTGCATCGCAGTGACAACGCAGGGAAATGGTGTTGCAGTAGTCTGAAGACCACGTGTTGCTGCTTACGCCTTTTGGATAGGTTATGCGGTGTCTGTTTCAAGGCAAGGTCTATAAGAAGGGAGTCTGTGTCTCACCAGCCCTAAATCAAAGTTGTGAAAGGAATTACTCTGGAAGGTAGCATGCATATTATGGGATTGGGTTGTTTCTAACTGGCAGAAACAGATCTTGCCTCAGTTCCATGATTCCTACTAGGAGTTTATTGCTGTAAAGCAAGTGCACCAATTAGAAGTAGCAAGTCATGCTGGGATATGAGCCTTAAATGGCGTGCCTTGAAACGGAGGACGGCCAACTGGCAAAACAAGTTGATTGTAGTGAAGTAACTGAATTCTGGAAGATTCCATGTCATGCAGTGCAAACCTAGTAAACCCACTGTTATTGTCACAATGCTCCTAACTAAAGCCAAGTTTGAAAGCTATGACAGTCTTTAGCCTAAGATTTTACTGTGCTCCTTGAACAAAGACTGTAATGAGAAACAAATAACTTGGATTTTCTGCTACTGGCGTTTTCTTTCCTTCCCTCTTCTGTGAGTTGGAAGATACAGAGAAATAATACAACTGGAGGCAGACCAGGACTGAGCGAGACCTGTAAACAGATGTGAATCCTTAGCTTAGGAAGCCAAGTGGTGTTTGTAGGGAAGGGAGAGAAATATTTTTTCTGATTTTGCAGTCTGTAGATTAGTTACCACTAGAAAGCATAACTCTAAAAAAGCATAACTGGCAAAACAGCCACTATGCTATAAATTGGAGTCAAGAAGGAAGCCTTTTCCTACCCTCAGAAATTAGAGACTCATAGGTTATCTCTGGCTGGCAGGGTCCGTGGGAAGTCGTATTGGAGTCCGTGAGTGGTGACCCATGTTTTCTTCATTGCTCAGTTTTCCCCTCTGTCTAGAATGGAAATCTAGTTCAGAATTTTCTTTGAGACATTGCACTCTGACTCAGCCAACTGAGGGGGAAAAAACTGAAAACCTCTCCTGGAAGATGAAGAATGTGCCCACAGTGTGTGCTGCATATTCACATCCCGGAGTCCAGGGCCTCCTAGCCAAGGAGGCAGGACAGTGTGTAAAAAGTCACACTCATGCACTTTCCAGATAGAAGTTTATCAGAATCCTGAAACAAATCTGTGAGTCTGGGGAGATTCCTCTGAGCAGAAATCAGTAGCTGAATAAGTACATATTAAACAGATCGTCTGCGGTAAGACATCACAGTGACACAGCAAGCTCTGGATTTGAGTCTTACACTGAGAAAAAGAGCACGATTTTTTCATATGGTCCATCTTGGTGACTGTCTCTCAGTAGACCATGGTGAAGCTGTTTGATTTCTGGCAATTCGTTGCTTCCTCAGAAGTGATTGGTTGTAGATTCTAATAGCATTAACCATGTTATTGCCATGGTAATGAGACATCTTGTCTGAACTTGGGATTTTTTGTTTGTTTATTGCTATTTTGAATTTCATTGCTCTACAGGGAACAGCAGGTGAATCTGCCTCTCTAGCTATGAGGGCTGGTTTTATATAATCCACTACAAATGCTGCTTGGAATGTGCTTCAGAATACATTAATATGGCATTTGTAAGCACTCTTGTAATTGGCAATGTGTTTCAAATGCCTTTGATGTTTGGCTTGGGCAGGAGAGGAAAAGCTGTAGCACTGTTCTCAGAAGTCTCTTCTGAAATTCAGGCTGGAGTCAAACTTTGCATGGCCATAACTTTCAGGCAAGATAAATGAATTAAAAAATGCAGTCTATCACTTTTCTGTGAAGAGATAAATATGGAGGACTGAAAAAGAATGAAGAATAATAAGATGTGATAGCAATTCAGGTAAATATCACTGCACTGAAGGCAGCAAGGTTTGAACTAAAGAGAAGGTTAGAGGGAGGGTGGGAGGGAGAGATAAGTGGTTCAGTGCTTCAGGGAAATCCTCGTATCTGCCAAGCCTTTTTGCACACAGATACATGCTGGAGCTGACAGGTGACTTTGGGTGCAATGAGTCAAGTTGTTTTCAAGACGGAGGCAGTTTATTAAAAATGGGAGAGGGTGATAAAGCCACAATGAGTCAGAGATATGAATAACAGAAGGCACCCCCGTGATCACCCCAGACACACTGTACTGCACACGCTGTGGAATCCCACATACCTAAATTAGTGTCTCTTCTAGAAAGATACTCAGTCTTGAGTGAAAAACTTCAAGAAATGGGCCATCTATATCAGTCAGTAAGTACCTGACAATATGTCTCTATCCTCAAATCTTCTCCCCGGTTTTGATTTCCAGCCGTGGAAGATTTTTATGTTGGTTAGCTAGAAAATCCTCCATGGCAGGAAATTTTGATTGTCTGCTTCTCTGTACTTGTAGGCTGTGCTCACATCAGATCCTATTTCTTCCCTGTTTGATTGCTGGAACTAATGACACAAAGTGTTTTACCAGGAATGGTGAAGAGGAGCCCAGCATTATCATGGTTTGTTTCAAGAAACAGCAAATACTGAAGTGCAGTTTGGGTGGAATTGAGCTAGATTGAAATACTGAGTTCAGGAATCAAAATGCTTTTGGACAGGAAAACTAGGGGAAGAACAGCATTTAGTCATGAAAAGATTTCTTTTTTTTAACTGTATGATCTATCACAATTCTGTGTGCCTGAGCTTGACCACATTAAGTCCGAAAGGATGCACTTCTGAAACAGTCTGTCAGCAGTGGGGTATGTCCAGCAGAACTAAGCTCTGCTCCTGGGAGAATCTGCAATTTAAAGAAGGAACCAACACAAATTTGTTAGAAGGAAGTAATGATCATCTTTGTGAGGGATAATCTTTAAAAAAAAAAATTCATGAAATTATGAAAGTCATCATTAACTCTCCAATGACAGTTGACAATAGCATTACTTTAATTGGATGAATTATTAAGATCTGGAAAAAAGGAGATTTAATGTATATTATACAATTTCTAGTAGGTTAAAGGCTGCTTGAAAAACTCTTAATTATTAGAAATAATCTAGGCAAGCAACACCTCCTCCTCCCAATTTCTGTGCACCGCTCAAGTGCCTACACAGTCCTATTCTTTCCTAGCCATTATGGACGTATTAGGTAAAGGTACACTACAGAAATAGGAAGCTATATTTAAGGAATCATGTCTCATTTTCTAGCTCTCTGTAGGTTTTCAAAGACAGCATTGCTTATATTTAGTAGCAGTTTTACCAAGAGAAGATAATAATTCTTTGAAGAGAGGTTGCCTTTTCAAAATGTTTTTCAAAAATAATTTTCAGTCTTCAAATAATTGAAAAAACATGTTAAGAAGCCATAGCACTGAAGTGCCCTTGCAGAGGAGTAGATGATGAGTGGAAGGGGCTGAAGGCTAAGGCAGGTCAGAGTTAATTTGTTAGTAAATTCATTTCTGTATTTAAAGTGGAGATGACCTGATTGAAATGGTTGCACCAGTTCCCTTGCTAGTATGAATTTGCATCGTTGTACTGAACATGAAGAGGCTGTTGGTATTTGTGTACGTGCTAGCAGATTTTCTCCAGGGACACCTCTAGGGAGGCAGCCCAAGTGTTCTATAAATGCCTGTGCATGTCTGATAGCGATCAAGGCAGGCAGAAGCAGGAGATGGTCTAATTAGTGGGCTCTGAGTTGAATCATATGTGACACTAGCATGAACTTAACAAGAGGTTCCATCTGGTTCCCGTAACTGTGAACCCCTGGCTGATCTTTGCACGTGCCTTTGAGTGCAGCCCCAAGAAGGTGCAAGAAGGGCATCAGGGCTGTTTGGGGATTGGAGGACTTGCATACGCAACGGGCTGAGGGCCAGAATGTGAAGTGGAAGGAAAATCAAGTGAGAATGCTAAGGGCTCTGTGCAGCTGGTGGAGACCGGCACAAGCTCATTGTGGCTTGTTTTCTGAAGTTACGTACACAGAGCACAGTGATGTCTAACCTTGGGCAGATCTGCATTTAAGAAAGACATAGAAATAATTTTTCTAGCCCTTCTTTGCGATTTTATTTCATATTGCTGAATTTATTTCTCTCCTAACCTCATCAATCCACCAAAGGATGTTTGTGCCTATTACAACATTTTGCTTTTCACTTTGTAAAAAATGAGGAAGGAAAGGACTTTGGGCACTTAGAACTCCTCAGTAGCGTCAGTAGTGAGTATGTGGAGTGCACTAGATCGATCTGTATTCAACACCATGCACTAAATATGCTATCCATGAAACATTAGAATTGAAGCCTACAGGTAAGATAATACCTGAGATTTCATTGCCTTATTATTACAAAATAAGATACTGAAAGCCCTGCTAGGTGTTTATTGGTCAGAAGTTCACATTTTTGAGCAAACGTGGATATCCCAGCAAGAAGCAAGTTGTTAACAATATATGATGTGTACTCAGGGTTCAGTGGCAGACATAATACAGCAGATTAGTGGAATTTCAGATTCTCGGTAATAGCCAAGACATCCGGATGGGGCAGGGACATATGCTACAAGAACCAGGGGCACCACGTCCCGTTGGGGAAGCCACTGGTATGTGGTGAGTACCACAGTGCACTAAACACAGCTGGGTCACAGCCACTACCTTTGTTACGAAGTTAACTGAAAGATCCCAGCTCCCATTCTAGCTTTGTTGATAAATATTTATAAAAGAAGCAGTTGTTACAATTAGGTGTCCTGGTTTTGTCAGTGTTAGAGATGGCTGAATAGGATGGGGTTTGTGTCCTGGGGAACTGCTTCTTGGCTGACCGGAACCAAAGTGGGTGAACTCTAAGAAATGGGATTTTTCCCACCTCAGTCAGAGAGATGTTTTCTGCAGGAGAGTGGGTTGGAGAACTCTAAAGATTCCTTCAAACTTCACCACCCCCCCACACGATTCTGAACTGATACGTGCGTTGATATCATCCCTGTATGTTGAAGTTTTGTTATGTGAAGCTGCTGAATGTTGTCTACTGGAACATACACTGACAGTAAATCCAGTCACGTCAGTCACTGTCTGACGCCTGCTATTTGAACGTGCTAATGGCACGTTACAGTCAAGTAGAAAGATTATCTGTTAGAGGCCAAGAGAATTATGTAGGCCAAGACAAGGTCGTGAGAGACCTAGCAGAGAGAAGTGTATTCTAACACAGATAAGGATTTTATTAAAATGTGATTTGTGATGTTTATCTTTCCATTGCAGTTGAGTTAGGGATGTTGGAAATACTTTGGCTATGTTAGAGGCCTGTGTTATTTTGACAGCTGGAACTGAACTGATTTTATTTTTTCCCCACCAACAGTAAGAATAAAGCCTTTAAACAGCTCTCCACCTGTTTATTTTTAGGAGTGGAGTCCAGGCTTTGACCAAAAGCACACAGTATTATTTATAAAATAATGTTGTTATATTCCAGTCTTGAAATTAACTTGCAACATCCTCCCTTGGGGGGTGTAGTTCCTTCCTGAGGCTGCCAATGGAGCGATCTACCTTCTTGCTGTTGCTGCAAGATAGGAACATCACTTAGAATAGTTAACACCAAATGTGGAGGAAAGCAGAAATCCTGAATTCTGGTCATGTGAGGGAGCGGTGATGCTGGTATTCAAGAATATTCTCTGGAGCAGGTTTTAGTAACAGGCTGATTTTCATGTTGCAGTATTTAATCATTTATAATACATGATCTCTTACACCATTGTTTTTTAAGCTCTGAAAGATAATTGTATCCCAAAGAAGAGACTTATCTCTCTTTATCTAGCCCTCTTTACTCTTGAAGCAAAATTATAATGTGGATTCCTGATGGCTGGCTTCAGGCAATAGATTATTTTAAATCCTAAATAGAGAAAGAGATTTTAATTTCATTGCAAGAGCAGTCAAAATAAATTAGTTGGGAAGGGGAAACCTCAATAAATGACTTTTTTTTTTTTTCCAAGGAAAATCACCCTTAGAGAATATTCAGGATAAGCAAAGAATTATTGACTGAGCAGACTGTTATTGGTTTGAGGGTTTTTTGGAGGTGTGTTTTTGTTTTGTTTGTTTTTTTTAGTTCTAGCATTAGATGCCTGTGAACATCTTTGGGAAAGACGCCTATTTCTGTTAACACACAAACTTTAATGCGACAAAATCCCAAGCAGCCCCGTTCATGCTCCCTAGCTGGGGGAAGCTGTGTAAGCTGGCAGCAAGCAGCCGTCACTGACAGGTCAACTGCTAGCACCTCTTACTGATCAGAAGGGCAAACCTCACAGGGTGTCAAACAGCTCCTACCAGAGACTTTGTACCCTGCAACTCCTCATTGCTTCATAAAATCTCACTGTTTCAGAAAAGCAGCAGAGAATTCCTAAAATAACAGTGTGGACAATTGTCTGGGTACCATAGAAACCAGCACTGCGAGGAAGAGCTTTCCCTTCTTTGGCTTTTTCATTCAAACAGTGAGAACGCAGACTTTGTAAGGGGGAAAAAAAGTGTAGGTGTGTTATTTTCCTATCGTGATTGTCCATTTGCTGCAGCTTTCCTTTTCTTTCTGTGTAGGATCAGCTCTGTGCAATTAACTCTAATGTCCAAAACTTTTTGTGATGCTATCTGATGAAATTTCCTATCGGAACCTTTTACAGTGTGTTCTTTTGTGTAGCTGGTCATCAGGCTGTGAGATCACTCCACCTTCACGGCTTTTCTAGTCATGTGAGGCAACGCAAGCTGTCTTGTTGGCAGCCTGTGCTGGCCGTGAGCTGCTCTGCTGAGTTGCGGTGGTTTTTGCACTAGTTAGCAGGTGTGAGAAGGTCTCAGATGATGTGATACCAACCCTTGGCTCCTGGCAGAGAGAACCAACACATTCTGTGTGCAACAGGATGGCTAGCAGAGCGCCTCCGTAGCCTGGTAGCTGTATCCCTTAGCAAAAGTCTGTTACCGGGGTGCAGGGGAAAATGCCATCCAGACAGATGGGAATGGCTCCGGGCTGTGGAAACGCTGTTTGTGTGCAGTAAGAGTGTTTATCAAGGGCAGGGCTCCCGGGCCGGACACTGTCTGCAGTGTGCTCCCACACCTGTGCCGAGAGGACCACGATAGAGAGAATCCAGGGCACACTTCAACATGACAAACAGCTTTCTGTTTCAGGTCAGCAAACTCAGGATCTGGAGGTGCAATCTGATGGATGAGCCTTTAATTTGCTGGTAGGAAGAGCTCACGTATAAATGACAGGCTTGTCATAGTTTGCGATGCCTGTTGCCCGACTTCCCCAGGCAGCTTGAATTAGCCCAGTCAGTGTTGGATGAGGGCTCACCAAGGAATGCTTTGGAGCTGCAGCTGGTGGCTTTTTGGCTAAAATCCTTCAGCAGTGGTGTTAATACACAGTTGCTATATTGGGATGGTGGGGGGAAGATGGACTGATCAACTTGTGAAACATCTCAGATCTTGGTCTTTCAACCGCTTGTAATTTTCACAACATGCAGAATTTTTTTTAACCCAATATCCTGAGCTAATTTTGAAAGGAAAGTTCTGCCTTTCTAGATTTCCTCCCACATTTCATTTAAATAAGTTATTCGTCACCTTTTGTTCCAGGCTGCCGTGCTCTGTTAAATGCTACTTCAGAAATGACTGCGTTTTAGTGATGGGTGAAATAATCTCTGTGCAAAGTCTGGAAATTATTTTCAGTCAGGGAGGTATTTTAAGCTTCTTTGAAGTGAGAAGTGCAGGATTGGGGATAGGCAGTGCGTGGGACTATGAAGTAGGTATTATGTGTTCTTTATTGGCTTCTGATACTTGGTGCTTTATGGGGTTTTGAGTGTGTCACTTAATTTCTTATTGTTGCATTTTTTCCAGAAAAGATGTCACATTATTTTGCTGCAACACCTGGAAGAGGTTGAATGGAACAAATATGGTCATGAAATCACAAACCTATTTTTTATTAGCTCAGTGGGACAGGCAAGGGTGGTTCCCTGTGATCTTCCTTTGAGCACACATCTTCTCAGATAAACCCAGCAGGTTAAACTGGAGTAACAGCCACGATGTAGTAAGATCACTCTCAGACACCGGGATGTCTTGCTGTTGTGCTGAATACAGCTTTTTTGCTTTGGGTCCTTCGTCAGACAGGGATTTATATCCGAAAATCATGTGGCTGTTCACGACGGTCAGACAGGTACCTGTCTTCGAGAAGGACCTACTGATGCAAAAAAAAAAAAAAAAAATTAAAGTGTAATCTTGGTATCTCCTTAATGCTCCTGTGACCTGTACCCTTTAATCACCTGTACTGTTTACTGCCACTTCAGCATCAGGGGTAAGTGAGCCTAATGCTCTGATGTTTGTTATTGCCACACTTTCAACATCCCTTATAGATGCAAGCTGTATACAGTTTAAATAAGAAGTGCTGCTTGTAGTCATCGCCACCGTTATCTACAGGAAGGGAATGCCATTTCCTTTATCTAACCTGCCAGCCTGTGTCCCCTGGGTACATTTCTCAGCGTTTAAACCAATAGTGGTTGGGTTTGTACTGCTCATGAGCTTTGCTAGTGTATCGTACTGCTGTGTTCTCTGCTCCTCAAAGCACTCCTACTGCTAGTTTCAGTCTTAGCCAGAACAAATACCGGAAAAGTTTGGAGATTGGAATCGTGAGTTGGTGGCACTTTTACAGTGAAAAGGAGCAGGAGAAAAGCCAGACCTTTCTTCTTTGTGATCCTTTGAGCATTGTTACATACTTGTCTTGAAACAGAGGCTTCGTCTAACGCAGCGCAACCGCTTCTGTTTGATCCTGATGCAAATATCTTGCATCTTCTCTTAGTCTCCACTCTACTCATCTCTGTGTCTCTTGTTTAGGGACTTGATGCTACATTTCAAGGTTTGACAACTTGTAACCACAGAGCTTGTGGTAATAGCCTTTAGAAAGAGCTGCCTCGGTTCACGTGTAACAAAGTGCACGACTAAACCGCACTGGTGTCTGGTATTAAACTTCTTTCTACTTTAGTCACACATTAAAAAGTGAAGCATTTATTGTCATAATTTAATTCAGCATCCTGGCACTACACTTTGTAGAAGGAAAGATAACAGAGGAAAGCAAATATTTCTATTTACTTGCTGCAATGTGTGATCTGCCAGTCAAAGGAATTTAGATACTTTTGTTTAGAAGAGAAATGTTTAGAGGAAAGGAAAGAGGATTGCTAAAGCAAAAAAATGCAGCGACTCGCTACTCATTTCAAATTTTTGTCCAGCCTTAGAGAGAAAGATCTCTTGCTTTCCATGTATTAAGTTTCTAGCAGTGAAAATATAGTAACAGTTGAAACTACTCCAGCTTTTTTGATCTTTATCGAAGGCTCTTGGCAATATCCATTAGAAGTGCTGAGCACAGCACTTTTTCTGATTTGAAGTCAGCAATTCAATATCAGTAGCTGACGTGTTGATTAATATCCACTTGTAAAACTTCCACATACGGTTTTGGGTACAGTGTGTAATTTGCCTGAAAGGTTCTCTGGGGAGTTCTGAATCAACATGCAAAGCTGAAGGGACGGCACAGTGCCCTTTGCTCAATTTACCAGATTTTCTGGATGCTTTCTAGCACTTCCTCGCTGCATTTGAAAGCTTTTTAGCCTTTATGTATTTGCTTTGCCCAGCTCCCAGCTGCTAACCAGTGTTTAATTGGTCCTGAATACCAGCTGTGTGGGAGAGAGGGCTCTGTGTGACAGCTGAACTTGGTCCTCTGACAGAGGAACACGGGTGTGTGATGGGCAGATGTGCTGTGTTTGGTGCAGTTTGCACATCTCTGTGCGGTGGGACATGGAAAAGGGCAAACAGGAGGGACACGGGGAAAACCAGAGTTGTTACTACCTTGGGGAAGCAGCTGGGTCCGCTGAGGCGGAATTTAGGTGCCTTCTCTTGCTGGCAGTAGTTCACCTTTTGATCTTTTTGCCGCTCTTGCTCAGACCTCGTCCTTTCCTTTTGTTTCTGTGTGATAATCACACGGAGAATGGTGTTATCCTTCCTGATTTCTGACAACTCTTTCCTGTTTGGACTTACGTAACAGGCTTAGGCAGTGTCTTCAGCTGCTGTTTGCTCACCATGGAATGGCGAACAGCATGCTGCTTGTGCAGCGCAACCTTCTGTCTGGGCCCTTGGAGCAGATGGAAAACTGGACAGTCTTGACTTACTATTTCCCATGCAGTGATTCATAGTCCACCCCCTTCAGTCCATTCATTGGTATTTGACAGACCCCAGCAGGAAAGCATGTGCCAACACCAGGCTCAGAAGGGGTGATAGATCACAGGTGCCCAGCTTTAGCTAAACCTCCTCCCTCTTCTGCTAAAGAGCAGCTCTGGCTTTTGAAGCGCAAATGGCAGCTCAGGAGCATCACAACTTTGGCATCAGATGGAATCATTTCTGTAGCAGCAGGTACTAGTGATGATGGATGCTTAAAAAATTGTGGGCACGGAGACTAGAAGCATGTGAATTACCATGGAGATGAATGCAAACCTGGTAAGGGCATTTTAGTAGAACTGTCTCCCTGGCAGATTCATCAGAATGAAAAATTTTGTGGAAGCATATCTGTTGAGAGGAGGAAGATCTCAGAACAGATGCTAGCTTAGAGCCCAGGATATTCAAAGTGAGCTATGGGGGAATCAAATTCCGATCCCTGCCCTGAATATCATCTGCAGATCCTGCTCTTTTTCTCTTTGGCTTCCTTTCCTTTTTAAGTAAAAAGTGTTGAAAGCTTTTGAAATCTTGATATTTTGGGCAGAGTTCATATTTCCTTATCCAGCTCATCTGGAAAAACCTAATTAGAAAAACCTAATTGTGTCAGTCTTTAGCCCTGCTGTTAAACCAAGGGCCTTATCCCTCATGTACATGAATAGTACTCAGGAGGGGGAAAGGAAGATTTTGCTAAATTACATGTATGGGAAATAGAATACAACCCTTTTTAATTTAACCGGATCACGTCTAATCATCCTTCTTTTTAAAAAGTATAATAGTGATCTTTAGCATGGCAAATTTCATCCTATCCTGTGCAGCGTCCAGTCCCTCTGAGATCAGTGAACAGAGTGAGGAAGAAACCCAGGTGGATATTGGCTCCCTTAAGCTATTTTGTCCTTGTTTCTTTTTCTCGTTCTCACCTGAATGCATAGACTGTATGTGGCTGCACCTGACACCCCACAGTGGCAAGACTGAAGCTCAAATCACAGGTAGTCTAATGCATTGAGTCCCGTATAAAAAGGGACATAAGAGCCATCATTCCCGATTGAAGACATAGAACAGAACATGCTGAGCAGCGTGAACTTCTGGCAGAGTGACAAGGCGTTTTCCTTACCGGCTCGTTTAGGGCTCTGCATTGAATGTCAGCTAAGAAAAACTGGTAATTTAATTAGGCCTCCAGTTATTTGGACTGCAAGATGATAATTTTTCATGATGGTTTTAAGGGGTTGGTAATACATGCTTATCCTTAATTCTATGCATAAAAAAATCTGAATAGTTATTCAGCCATCTTGCCCTTTAGTGGGCATTTTCTTAGGTAAAAGCAGCAAGCGATGTTTTGCCGTGTAATACTAGCTTTACTAGCACACCAGTAATGGTGAGCAAGATCTTTCCATCGTGCTGTGAGCATCTGAGAAAATCCAGTTCAGAGGGAGCTCTACTACCCAGAAGAATTAAAAAAAAAACCCAAACCCAGCTCTTCAACTCGTCTAGTCTCTGCTCGGGTCAGCTCTATCTGCGGACAAGATGCTGCTTGGAAATCTTGTGTGACACGTTAGCAACACGAAATGCCTCACCTCCTTATGGGGGCAAATGCAACTAAGCCACTATTTTCTCTCTTGTGGGTCAGTTGGTGGGTAACCATGTTGTTGTTTTGGTCATGTGTTAACCTGGGTATCTGCTGGCCCTCGTCTTTTCCAGAGGGAAACCAGCTTACTTCAGCTTCTTGGATTTGTGTCATTGCTACTGATAATAGTTTTGGTCAGGCTTTTGTAGGGGGGGCTGAAAAATCAAATCCTGCCTACTTTGAGGTTTTACCGGCTTCCCTCCAAGGCAAAGCACGTGAAGTTGTGTTAAGCACAAACATCAGAGTACCGGTTCCTTCTGGAAATGAATATAAAACATAGGAATGGAGGAAGCTGTGGGTTTGTCTTTTGCTGCAGAGCTCCGATGAAAGAAAACAGGTGAGGAGTAAGGGGAAAGAGCTGTTTAGAGGAAAAGAGTCTCAAAGGCTGAGGAGGAAAAGCTAAACCCTGTGGTTTGGTATAATACTCAGTTTCCAATCTTTTGGGCAATTAGTTGAAATGAATTGATTTTTCCAAAGGCTTTCCAGCTTCAACCCAAGCTATTGAAATGTCAGAGGAAGACAAGGGAATCTGCTTTCATCTGGGAGGAAAACTTTGAAAAGTAGCAGAATGCTCTTGCATTCACCCTTCCCCAGACAGCAACAAACCGAGCAAAACTGACAGGAAAGAACATGATGAGGAGCCGCCGTAGAAATCTGAGGGTAAAAACATTTACAGCTTTGCAGAGCTGAAGAAGCCTCCAACCATAAAGGGCTCTGAGCATCCTGATGTCAAGTCCTTTTACAGCTCCTGGGAGTGAAGGACTGCAGGAGTCCTGTCCTCTTGCTGTGCTCCAGAAAGACGCAGGCTGTGAAGAAAAAAACCCATTTGTGGCAGCTGGTAACTTGCATTTGATCTGGGGTCTAATAGTAGTGAGCGAACAGAGCTGGATACTGGATACGGGCCCCTGTGGGATGACGAATGGCTTTTCTGTGTCCTTTCTGAGAGGTGATGTCTTCATGAAAGAAGCAGGCAGGTGTACTGCCAAGGGAGCAAGTGAAGCGAAGCTGAAGGCAAAGGCAAGAGAAGCTAAACATAGCCATTATATTCTTTGGCCTCGGCCGCTTGTTGAGTATATGCAGGGCAAAGAGAGAAGCGATTAACTGAAAATTGAATGTCCTAAGAAAAATTCCTCAATTTGTTCGGCTACATTACTGTGTTGTTGGCATGCTCCGTAGATTGATAAAGAGAGGAGGTGGTTTTGTTCCAAACTGAGTTCGATAAAGCTTTTTTTTTTTTTTTTTTTTTTTTTTTTTTTTTTTTTTTTTTTTTTTTTTTTTTTTTTTTTATTTTGAGGAAGAGAAAATTTAACAATTTGTAGGGCTTTGGACTAAATGCTGTTAATTCCCCTGGCCAGGACCAGGTGAATGAAAGTTAAGCCTCTCCCCTCCTCCACAAATGTCAAAAATTTCATTTCAGGAAAGCAGATATCTTCCCTTAGGAAGAAAATCTTTATTTTCATGCTTTATAACTCAGCTTTTGACTGTCACTTTGTAAACAGCATCTTTCAGTAAAATAGGGAGAAATAATGAAAAAAAAGATAGTAAACATTTTGTCCTATCCTTCTTCACAACACAAGTACACACGCAACCTGAAATACTCATTTCTGAACCCAAACGATTCAGTTTAGGGTCAAAGAACATTTTTCCTTTTTTCAACTGAATGCTATGAAGAATATTGATTTTTTTTCAACCTTTTCCATGGTTTGTTTTCTTTCCTTTGCTTTCTAATGCTATTCTTTTTTAAGACAAACTGCCATATAAAATAAATCACAGCTCAGCTCTCATTCCAAGTTTTCAGGTTAGCGGGGAGACGTTGTCAAGTCTATGATCACTGAGATTGAAGTTCTTTGGCAACAGGCATTGAAGTTCTCATTGGACTCTGTTGTTTCAGATAAGCAATACTGTTTGAAAGAAATAATCCCAGGTAAGTGAAAGGCAAAATTCACAATGTAAAAGAAAAAACCCCAAAGCTATATGATAAACTATATGATAAGATAGAGCCTCCAGATTTAATTGGAGGTTTGATTTTTATTTCCTTCCTTTGTGGAAGAAAAGTTCGACTCTGTTGGCTGCACTGGGTTTCTTAACAGCAAAAACCAAACCCTGGTTTCTTAGGAGTTTTCTTTGGCGGTGGGGTTTGAGTCTGTGCAAGGATCCCTTCGTGTCTGATAAAGGCGGGTGTTCTCGCTGAAACGTGCAGGCTAAGAGGGGCTCTTTACCCTGCCACGTGCTTCGATGATGTTTGTAGAAATTCAGCGCTTTGAGGTATCTGCCAGATTTGGCGACATGTACAACTGGTTTCATATCAAAGGGATGCACAAAACTTTCTCAGGAAACCAGTGAACCTTTAATGATGTGGGAGACGAAACCCTTGCAGTTTAGAGGAAACGGCTCTGAGGCTGCGCTACCTGCAGGTAGGGATCTGAGACGGCATATTGCTTCTAAGCTCTCGTTGGAAAACCCTCTTTCTTCCTCTCTGCAAGAAGCCCAGGAAGGACAGTTCCCTAGCTTTAACGCTCATTGTGAGGTGCATTAAGTGACGCAGTGTAAATCCCCTGAACATTTACCATTTGTCTAACTTTGTGTAGAAGATGGAATTTTACTGGCAGCATTGATGGCAGTTTTTCTTCTAGGAGCATTTCAAATTGTGTCCCTCTCCTGTCAGCAATTCTCCTATTTTCCCCGTGATGTGGCCCAGGTCTCAATAACCCGTTCATGTGGTGATGTTGCTTTAGTTCTGTGCTTTTCTTTCTTTTTCTGTTCTTTTTTGTTTAAACTTATCTGTACTCTTTGAAAAAGCTGCAGAAATTCTGAACTAAAGGCTATGCTTTACTTCCTTGGCATCCCCGTCTGAGGAGGCGACGTGTCTTTCTAGGAGGTGAGCATTGCAGAAGATATGAGTGAAGCACTGTCGGGACTGTAGCGTATTTCTTTGACTGGTCTTTGCTTATATAAACCTACAGCAGCATCTCTGTGTCCGTGTGTTCGTTTGAGTGAGCAGTAAATCAAAAAAATCTTAAAGACCACTCACACTCCTTCCCTTGGAGAGGGGTGATGGAAGGGATGAGCTAACTGTGGGTGCAGAATTTCTCATTGCCATGGTAATGAATGCGGTCCAGAGAATTTGCTTTATATGATGTAGTTGGTGAGTACCTTTTATTTTAGATTTCCTGAAAGGATTTTATTAAGGACATTATTTTGACGCTTGCTTTTGTTGTTGTCTGTATTACTGTATCAAAGAACACTCATCGCGCTGCACAAGCAAACAGCAGTACTGGACGTGGCCATACAGAGCTCATATTAATTGGTTGCAATGGCTAACGTTCTAACAATTTCGGGGCCATTTCCTCTCTGGATAACATTTTTGAAGAAGTGCTGAATAATTTGAGATTTACGTCTAATTAATGTGACCAAACCTCCAAGAATCTAAACCTGTGGTATTAACCATTCTTCTGTGTTGCGTATTAGTCTGACAACCAGTTACAGAGATTCCTCTGCCAACCTCTCGCTCTTTAGCATTAAAGAAGACTCCAGGCAACATTCCTGAACTTCAAGTGTATTTTTCCACTAGAAAAGACTTTGTTTCATACCATGTAATGTGCAAGCTAACATTAACTGCAGATCATGTTTTTTGGATTTTTCCCACTTCGGGGATATTTTGTACAGCTCTTATGAATGACCTCGTGGTTGCATTAGTATCAGCTTGGAAATACCTCCAGCTGCACACGTTATGTTCATATAAAGCAGTTTTGGGGGCCAGTGTTAGCTCTTGAAATATAGGAAGGAATTCCTTTTTCTCTATTCCCAATCCTGTCTTGTTGGGTAAGTGCTACTTGGGACCAAGGTGTGAGGATGGCCTTTTGGCATAGATTGAGATCAAGTCACTTCTTTCTTCTGTCAAAGATTCCTTGGGAAGAATCATTTAATTTCCTCACTGGGTTGGCCCCCCATTTGCAGATAACATTGTACAATTTATCTTTCAGGTTTTTTCCAGATTAAAAACATAGACTAGTGACTGTTTCATATGTATTTTTGAAGCGGAACCCCATGGAAATGCAGACTTTGTCTTTCTTTTGTCACTATCACTGACATCAAAGGTTCTCTTCTTTCCCATGGGTACATCAAATATTACTGCAGTGTACTGAAACAGGTGCCTGAAATATGGGTGCATTGGCTGTGTTGGATCAAATGTTGATACAAGTCAACTTGGTGACACTGGAAGTGCTCTTCCCTTGCCCAATTCTTGTTGCACCTCCAGAGATGCTCGGGTTTTTTGTCCTTATTGCTATCTCATAAACATTAACACTTATATACTGGTTCAAAGGCTCTGATCTGGCTTAAAAGTAAGTAGGAAATAACCAAGAAATAAAGAATTGTTTGAAAATAGTTAAAAAAAAAAATAGAGCAGGAAATTTTGATTTTTAAAAAAAAAAACTTTTTAGTGAAAATGAATCTCAAAATAACGTAATTTGCTGCACTGTGGTACACCTTAGAGGTCAAGTACGCTTCTGTAAAATGGAAACATGCAGCGTGAAGGTGCTACCTTGGAGCAAATGGGAAGCACTGCAGGATATCTAGCAAATGGTGTGATGCAGAGACAAACCTTTGGCTTCAACTCTGCCAGCTTGGGTGAGCGACTTTGTTTTCTCCGTACTTTGATATCCTCTCGTAGCTTCTTAGGAAATGGTTTATTTTTTCTTCTGTTTGTTCGATGCATATCAGCCTAATGTCTGATTTCATTTGGAGTGTCCAGATGCTAATTAAAATGACACATGGTGCTGTTATTGGTCTTGTTCACAGAGTACTGGAGAGAATTCAAAAATAATATTGGTGCTATATAAATAATTGATGTAATCTTCAAACCAGTTGTCCTTTCATGAGGTAGTAGTTCAGGGAGCAATGTCACTTCGTATCTTTGTGAACACAGGTTTTTACAACACGTAGCAAGAAAAAAAGTCACTCAGCATCTTTGAATGTGGAGTTCTGAAGTGCCACTTAAGTCCTTGCTGCACAAAGATACTTCATAGTGGGTGACAAAGAATTGCTCTGGTATCATTCACTTTACAGAGACAGTACAGTAATGTCTCCGAGATGCTGCCTAAGAGGAGTAAGAGAGAAAATCTCTGCAACACTGCTGTGATCTCCATGCACATAATCTGTCTCAAATTCCATTGAGGAAGCAGAATGATCAATGGAGCACTACAAGATACATTGCCTTTCCACAGCTGTGCTCTCAAGGGTGCCTCAGCTAACCTCTGCTTTAGGTGCTACCTTTAGAGGCCTGAAAACATATTCAGAATTAATGATTTATCATTTGCAGCTGAAAAATGTAGGAGCGATAGGGGTAGTAGTTATGGGTCTAATTGTGCTCTGCTAAATTTGACAATTCTCCATTGACCTTGACTCCAGAGAGCTCTTGAAATTCTTAGTTTTAAACTGTGCTGCATCCATGAGACAGAACACCCAAAGTCAGATGATGCAAACGAAGTGTTCTGTGAAAAGGTGAGCGTTGAATTTTCTGAGATAAACAAGTAGTAGAAAAGCTTCAGGAATTCAAGCAAATAGCAGCTTTAATACTGAAATTACCCAAATTTTGCCAATGTCAAGTACAGCTGTGCTATTTAAGTTCAATTAGAGTAAAAGAAAAGAACTTCCTTTAACGCACAGTTCTGCAAACATTAAAATGCTGTAATAAATAAATAAATAAACACGCCCAGCCGGGGAGCACAGATGCCACTTAATGTGGTAGTGTATTACAGTCTACCCTTGCTTCTGTTAGACTCTTCCCTGGGGTGCCGTGTGTCAGCCTCCCGGAGAAGGAACGGCAAAGCCTGATTCACTGACGTATGAGACGACATCTGTGCACGCTGGCTTGGATTAGAGATGCTGTATCAAAAAGGGCTTGATCTGCCTCACCAGCACTCGGCTGACGTGAGGTTATACAGCTTGTTGGCTCTCTTATCTGTTTCTGTTGGTGTTATGAGTCAGCACTGGATGGCTCTTTCGTTTGGGGATCGCCGTTTTCCTGGGCAGGGTATGCCCTGCGAGATGGCTTTGGCCAGATCTGTAACACACAGGGAAGAGGTCTGCGCTTCACGTGTGCAGCTGAAGTAGAGTAGAGGGATAACCCATAGCTGGGAAGAGGTGGCAGCTTGTCAGGGCACCAGATGCATGTGAGCTTAGGTTGGTTGTAAGGGTAAGGAAGGTAATTCTTAAGAGATTCTGCTAATTTCAGTCCCTCCGGGTGGTTTTCTTTTCCAGCAGAGGCTATATGTTAGGCAGGACCCAGAGCCCTGCTGCCAGTCAGTCACACGCTGTAGCTCTGGCATAGGAGCTGCTAACGGGCACAGGCAGTGCCCAGGGCACAGGCTGGTGTCCTGTGATGCAGGGAAAAGGGGGTCGTTATAGTCAGCAATATTGCAAAGATACCGGGGACATGTGCCTGCTTTGGGTTAGTGCCACACCACTGCTTCGTCTTCCATTCTTGTTCATAACGAAACCCTGCTTTATGTGTACGTTTATTTGAAGAATTCTGTGAAACCTGTACAGAGCTTCCGAAATACGTGGATGCATATATTCTTGGATCTCTGATGGCTTTGGCTTCTGCTTGAACTTTCAGACAGGTGGTGCTTGGGGAAAACTCTAAATTATTTCAGTTCTTCCATTGCCATTTATTAGTGTAAATAACTGCAGGATTTCTCAGGCAGGATTTGCAGGAAAGATATGAAAGAGGAGGAGTGTTATTTTTGCTATTTCTGAAAGTTAGCTTCAAACTGACATTGCCGCCATTTCCTAAATTACTTAAAATCTCTCCAGCAATGGTAAATACAATTTCTAGCCATCATAAATGATGAAAGGATATCCATTTTAATACTCTTTATTTTTCTTTTTTATGTCCTCAAATTTTTGGATTTTCTTTCCTGAGTACCTCAATATAATACTTTCTCTAGTCAAGACATTGGGAGCTAAAAGGTAGTAGCCTTATGCTGGAGGATATCATACACATGGAAGCTGAGACTAAATGAAGGCAAAATGCAAATGTAAACCAAAGGGCCTTTTTTGGTTTTTTTAATTGATCACTTTCATAATTAATGGTGCATGGTAAACCTTTGGCATATGGTTATAATACAAAGCAAAAGGCTGCCATTACTATATGAACGTGGCGACAAATCACGGGAAGAGTCACTGTTCTTCTATCACCAGAAGACTTTAACGGGAAAACAGCATCATCTCAAGGTTTCAGTGTGACATGATTTGCTTTGCTCTGACCGGAAACTTCCCAGCCTTTGTGACAGGTAGTCCTTGGTGAAAAGTTTTAAGAGCCATTCATAACATTCCTTTTGCCGAATTTTGCTTTTGGGAAACCTGACAGTAATTGTAGCCCATTCACACGTACTTCTGGAATCCATGAACTGCATTAGCGTCTTAAGGAAACACCTGAGTTTAACCCGCCTATGCCTCAGCACACAGGAATAGCCAGCCCAGAGACCTTGTCAGATAAAGCAGCCCCATCCTGGTGGTCATTCCGGTTTAACGGCTCTCCCTGTGCCTGCTTTAACAGGCCAGAACAGGGCGGATGTGCCAGTTTGATGATTCCCCCAAATCTGGTCTCTCTGCTTTTGAAAGATGCTATCAAAGTTTTGGATTTACGGGTAACTGTTACCTGATGATTCTGTGAACTGGACACAGGAGAAACAAGCTGCCAGAGACCCCTATTTTTGGCTGAGAGTGTTCTTCTGACGCAGTAGCTATCAGAATACAATCTGGTGCCCATCTTGAGAGATACGCAGCATTTGTGTGACACAGGCAAATGTCAACTTGGGGTTCACAGCCAAAACACATTTAGCTCACAAGAGCAGGAAGCCTACTTTGTTCTTCAGCTAGAAACACCCTTTAAAAACGGGGCTGAAAGAATTAGAAGGAATTACAGGGAAAGGCAAACACACGTGTGGTAGTGCTCAAGCGATTACTGGAACAGCATAGCACTGCATGTGCTGCGCTTGGTGGAGCCCCTCCAAAGGGCTGTGCTCATCAGGGACAGGACGTGGAGAATCGGCTCCTGGTGCTTTTGAAACAGGATCTGGTATTGTAGGCTTAATGTTCAGCTCTGATGAAAATGAGATTTGATTATGTGAGAAGAGAATTTTGCTGTAGCCAGAGTGGTGGTGGGGACGGGTGCAATGTATTTACTGACAGAAGACAAGCCAGAAAAAGCAGAAGGAACTTCACGCTTATTTGCATAACAATATACACCAAGGAACTTAAGGGACTTTCAGGTCATTCATGTGAGTCCTCCTTATTGCATCCTTCTAGGCTTGTGGGTTTTGTTTTCTCCTTTAGAAGATTAGGAAGCATAAGGAAAAGCAGAAGCCTCCAAATTAGAAATTTTGAGATACCACCACCTGTCCTTGGAACACAAGTCTGCCCTTGATGACTTCACTGGAAGCTGGGTGTGTGGGGAAAAAAAAACCAACCCCAAACATTTCTAAGCATTACGAATTCTGTGCTAGTATAGGCAGGTGTAGCTACTGCTATATTTTTTAAAGGAAAATGAAATTACACCACTGTCTCCTATTAAATAGGCTATTATTTTAGAAGAATGATAGCCCTTCATTTTTTTTTTGACAAACAAATCAGATGCAAACAATAGCAAATGGGTGTTTAACTCCATGACAGCATCAACAAATCAAGCATGATACATCTCAGTGCAGTTTTCCCCTGCATGTAACTGTGTCTGGTTTCCTGCCTACGGAAGATGAAAAGCAGAAAAACAAAAGAGGTATGAGGCTCCCCTAAAGGAAATGTTCCAGAGGAAGAAGGGCAGTAATGCACCATTCTGCTCTCCCCCAGTTACTGTGTGCTCCCCATCTTCATAATTACCTGTGTGGAGGGCTCGGGTTTGTCTTGGCTGATTCTAGAGCTCTAGGACCAGTGGAAATCCTTACAAAGAGAGCAAGTCCTTTGGCTACGAGCAGCCAGTAAGACACGTATTAGCTACGTATCAGGTACTTCTTGACACACTTTTAAGGTTTAAGGTTCCTAAATTAAAAACAATCAATCTCAAAAGATAAATCCAGAACTAATACAAATATTGCTTTAAGCTACTGAAATGGGATATTTTATTTAGGGCTTTGTAACTTTTTCAGATTTTTTCATGCTTAGCGTCAAGGATGGAAATGTTTGTTTCTCTTAGCAGCAGAGCCTGCCGCTAAAAGCTCTGCATTTCCCCTCACAGCCAAGGCCTGCCTTGTTTCCTCTTTGCTTCTAGGAAACCCTTGTTCAGAACACCTAGAGCATATCTCTTACCACAGGGGACTTGCTTATTGGACTGTAGCTCTGTCCTGGTTTTGGCTGGAATAACGTTAGTTTTCTCCCCAGCAGCTGGTACAGCTCTGTGTCTTGGCTTTAGGATGAGGATGATGACGATGACGACACACCGATGGTCGAGCTGGTGCTGAGCAGGGCTTACACTCAGCCAAGGCCTCCTCAGGTTCTCACACTGCCCTGCCAGCAGCGGCTGGGAGGGGACACGGCCGGGACAGCAGACCCAAATGAGCCAAAGGGCTATTCCAGACCACGTCACCTCACGCCCAGTATATAAACTGGGGGCGGAGCTGGCTGTGTGGGGCATGTCATTGCTTGGGGACAGTCTAGGCATCAGTCAGCTATCACACCTGCATTGTGTATCACTTGTGTTTTCTTGTGTCTTATTTCTCTTTT
>NW_010426199.1:75739-79996 GCF_000710305.1 Buceros rhinoceros silvestris | reverse complement strand
TCCCTACACAAATAAATAAAAGTATATGTAACGTATTTTGCATTTGTTAGAGCATTTCTGTCCCAGCATTCAGCTGCTGGTCTTGAAATTCCAAAGCTTGAATCTTTAACTTGAGATATGAGTCAATCATGCTGAAGTCATTGAGGTAACTAATAGACTGTACTCGGTGTGAACAGTAACAGCAGAGCGTCACCCAGTCAGGAAATTCGACTCGTAGGAATTATAGACCCAAATTCTCACTTGCTCACATCAATATAAATCAGGAGTGACTTCAATTAAGTAAGGAGAATTATATCTACAAAAATTGCCAAGAGAGCAGGAAGAGATCTGCTTTATTTACTTTTGGAACAATTATATGTTTGAAACGGATGGGTTTGGCTATATATGCTCTAATAGGATTTCAAAATGTCAGAATGAGTTAAAATTACTGCTTTTACTCTGCAAAGGATGTTTTTAATGGTGCTTTTATTTTCTTAGTGCCGTATGTTCCTCCTTATAGAAAACCAAAACAGGAGGTTATGATCATCAAACCAGTTACTACAAAATGTGGCTGTTCCTTATATTTGTGTATAAACATACATTGTTCAAGCCAGATAAGAATAAAAAAACATTGGTAACAGGCTTAATGTGAAATTGGTTGTTAATATTCCACGAACATTAGTATGTCTCTCTCAAAAGATGGATTTTGCAAAATCTCAGGGGAACAAAAACATATCACTGAAAAATTCAAACTGAACTTTACCAGAGGTTTTGCTCCTGTGGATAAAGGTTTTGTTTCTCCTCACCCAATGGTCTTCTGCTTCACCTCCATTAGGCATCCTACGCGCTGCGGGAGGCGAAGGGAGAAAGGTGTTTGTCAGAAACAGTGTTGTCAAATAGTGTTGCTGACACTCCGGGCTGCGTTTTGGGTACGTGGTGGAAGGATGTACTTCCCAGAGGATTTAAGTCCGTATTTCAGATGAGGAAATTGAATTCCTCAGATCAAAGAACAACAGGTCTTTCTGAAGACGGGGTTAGAAAGGAGGGGCAATTTGGGCTTCATTATGCTGTAGTTCTCTTGGAAGTGTTAACCTGTGCTACCTTAGCAGTGTGAGTACATTGCTGCTCAAGCTGGGGCAGACATGGTGTAAATTCTCCCTGCTCATGCTTTAAATTTGCTATATTTTGTACTTGTAAACTAGGATACCCTGAAGGGGCTGGAGGTTTCACCAGGGTGGCCATCTGAGAATCTGTGGGAACGCAGGGAGAATTGTACTGCCATGGCCCCCCTGTCCCTCCCTGGGGCATGCCTGGGGTGCAAGACCAGCCATGTGAGGAATCTTGAAGATGATCTCCAGAAAAGTGTGCAGTAGACAGTAAGGAAAAAGTAGAGCTGTACTCACTGGCAGTCTCTATTCTCTGTCAGGCAGATCCCAGTGAAGGCAGCAAAAGTTATTAAGTGCCTTTTAAGGAGCCGTCAATCCAGTCATTGCTGCCTTTTGCAGACCACAGCTGCTGAATTGATTTTGCTCAGATCCAGTCAGCTTTTTTTATGAAGGCGTGTTCAGAAAAAAGTAGGGCACTAACTTTGGCTGTGCTAAACCAAGTGATGCTTTAGATACCGGGATACTAGTAAGAAATATAAATCTCCCTAGGAATGAGGAATGTGTTACCTCTCTGAAATAGTGACAAATTTTTGACAGGATTCATGTAAGATCTGTTTCTGAACTCTGTCCTTGTTTTTAGTGACTCTGGTCTGTTGTGTCCCATCATGTGTCCTGTCTCCAGAGCTGGATGTGCTGTCACAGGCATGGGGAAGTGGGGAGGCCACTGTGGAGGCACTAATTTTTGGTCACATTTTTACAAACAATATGTCTCTCTTGGTATCCCTATGTCTTAAGTCTTTTAGGACTATAGGAGGTGTTCAAAAGAAATATAGTCTAGGTCGATACAGGATGCACTTTTTCCCCTACTCCCCCATGAATAATAATGATGACCTGTCAGCACAAGGCATTTCAGAATTTCTGTTCATTTCCTTTAGATTTTCCAAGTCTGTGGTTTCATCTTTGAAGCTATTTTATCAGCTACAAACTATGTAAATGTAGATGATTAGAGGTGTCTGTGCTGGGAAGTGGAGACTGAATATGAAGGTCTGAATATCTATTTCCTCAGGGATTCCAGCACTGACCCCTTAAAACTGAGGTGTACCACCTTGATGAGGATGTAATGGATCTAAGGTGCTTAATGATAATTGCATATAAAAACCTGCATGGCCAGATGGTAGTCACAGCAAATTCATGAGCAAAGACAGTTTTCCTTCATCTCTAGTTGCTCCAAACAAAAAGAATTACTGCAGTCTGAAGGGCAGGCTGGCTCTCTGCCCGTCACTTTGCCCAGTTGTTCTACTTTTGTTTCTCACACTTCAGCAAAGCTTGGCTCTTCTCTTGCTTGGTAGTAATTGAGCTGGCTGAGCTGGCTTCTGCTGGTCCATGCCAGTAGTTATTTGAGTGCAGTGTTTTGAGCAGGGGGAAGGGAAGCCCAACGATCCCAACGGATATATACTTGAAATCCATCTTTCACCTCTTTGGGGTCTTGAATTAGTCTTCTTCGTGCACAAGTTGTGATCTATTTTGTTTGGTTAGGTCAACGTAATTTTCCTTCTTCTGTTTGCTTATGGTGGGTTCCTCTAACAACTGGTTCAAGCAAATTTAGGAAAATAAATTACTTCCTGGAAGGCAGGAAATAAAGACTGCAAACTGTAGAGTGCAGACTCATTTCAAAAGATGTGAATACCAGAGGGGAAAAAAGTGGTATTTACACTGATCTGTATTTTTCATTATTAAGCACCTCCCTGGCTTTGTTGGTGCTGAAACAGAACGTAAAAAAAAAAAAAACCAAACAAAACCACCAACAAAAAGAGTGATCTCTGTAGTTATGTCTAGTGAATCCAAAGGCACTTGTTTAGTGGGAAAAGTATAAGCTCTTTTTGTTTCCAGCAGTTCAAAATCTAGAGCTGTAAGTAAGTTTTCCTTATTTCACTTGGTTGGTTTCATGCAATATTGCTTTTGAAATGGATGTTGACCTTCAGCGGCTCTGCAAACAGCTATCAGCGTGCAGATGATTAAACAAAGCAATAGAAAGCGCGAACAGTACGAAGGCGTAGCGAGCTGTACCTGATGGCTAACTACGCTGTCCCAGGACATAAAACTCTGAGCGTCCGTGCTGCTGTGGGCGAGTTCCTCACCACACCGACCGTGATCCTGGATGCTGCAGGAGTAGGTTAGCCAATATTTTACCCATCATTCTCACGTGCGCTTAGGAAGACTTGTCTCAGGAAAGTGAAATTTAAAAATATTTTCTCTTTACGTTTCCTCTGAGGCTTAGGTTAGACAGGATTATACTGATAGTTATGCCAGGTATACAGGACCAGGCTTATGAGTGCACAGCAAATAAAACTGAGTGGCTGGGCCTTAAAATGGCAGATGAAATTCATTGTGAGCAAATGTGAAAACGGGAAGCATCTTCTCATGGGAAAGGAACAGTACCTTTGCTTTTTATCTCTGTGTATGTGTTAACTAAAAACCTCCTGCTCCTCGGCGTCCTCCCTGGATCCATACAGAGGGCTCTGGAGGGGAAGGCAAGCAGGAAGGTCGTTTCTGCCGCAGTCGCGCCAGGAGCCTCCTGTTCGAACTGGGCTCCTCGTCTGGGGGAGGGACTGCCTAGAGCAGACCTTGGCAAAGGCCTGGTTTTAGGCTGGGATTGGATTTGGAGCTTCAGAAGCGTATGCAGAGAGCTGTCCTACGCCCCGCTGCCGTCTCTTCCTTACTGCTTGCAAAGGGGGGCGATGGAGCGTTGACGTAAGTCGTTGGCTGGCCTCCTCTTGCTTTCAGGATATGTTTCTGAGGTCTGTACTGCCTGCTCCAAAACCGACTGACCGTGGTGGGAATATTGACCACCAATGAGAAGGGATTTGCATACTCACAGAAAACTGGAAGTACAGGCTTCTAGGCTGATTTTGGAAAACAATTCCTTTTTTCTGCTAACACATTAAAGCAGGTTCAGAATAAGGTAATTCTCAGATAAGGAAATCTGTATGCGGGGACAGTATTGTTTGGTGGCTCCGCTTGTGATTTGAACCATATCTGAAATCAGGACTTGCCTTCTGCTTTGATTCTGGTCCCAGCCCTTTATAAAGCAGCACATTCTCACTGCTGCTTCTCAAGATCTTGCTGACAGTTACGAGAATAGTTTAGAGCTGCTCTGAGCAATGGATGCTTT
>NW_010426199.1:74103-75546 GCF_000710305.1 Buceros rhinoceros silvestris | reverse complement strand
GCAGGAACTGAAGGCAGAATGTCCTTGTGTGGTTGCCCAGGATAAAGGGAGGGGTGTTGCTCTGCCAAATGTGTACAGTAATTCATGCAAAAAAACCTCCACCTCATGGATATTTTGGAAAACGTATGAAAAATATATGTGCAATATGTCACCTTTCCAGGCATGGTGCCAGTGTACTGAGTTCTTCTGGGCTTTTGTCTTCTGCAGAACATTACAAATTAGAAAAGCAAAGGGAAGAAAAAGGAAAGAGAAAGGGAAAAGAAGGGAAAGAATGCTTTCAAGATCACCTCCATCTTTCCCATCGCTTAATAAGAAAAGTAGGAACATACACATCTGGAAAGTGAGATGCCCCCAGAACCTGTGAGAATCACTGGATATCCGTGCAAAATTTTTTTTTTTTTTTTTTTTTTTTTTTCATCTTAATCTTGAACATGCCCCTATTCATAAAAATAAGAGTCTGGCTTCTCTTTTCCCAAGGCTGGACTGTGCTCTTTCTTGGGCTACATAATCAGGCGCTTTGCTAAGGATTCAACTATGTGCAGCTGAACCGAGTTTTCCTTCACGTTGGTTTTAATCTAGTTGCAGTCATGGTACATGTTAATCTCAATGTGCTTCCTGTGCCAGCCTTGGCATGCTCTGCACGTGGGGAATTCAGCTGGAGATGGTTCTCGTGAAGTTGGTTTTCACAGTTGGGGCTTTTTTTGTTCTTCTACGAGAACGTGGAACAGGTGGTGTGGAATGCGGAAACTTGCTCAGAAGTTTTTGGAGTGAGGTTAATACCTGCAGAAAACGTCCTGCTGACCGAGGCAGCCCAGCCCTTTTCCAGTAGAGAAGACTCTAAAATTTTTATAAACTCTGTTGAATGTCTTTGACTTTCACAGAAGGTGTTTGATATTTAACTGGAAGCCCCTGGGTTTACAGAAAAGCCACAGTTCCTTCTCCTGTGTATTCCAGTTAACTGGGTTATAAGTTATTACATGTTGCTGCTTCTCTTCCACATTCTTGTATTCCCCAAGAAAATTATGGTATGTAGCCTAATTAATGTATGAATATGGAACACTCTGAAGAGATAAAGCTTAATTTAGCCAAAATAGCAGCAGTAACACTGCATGCTGCGTAAAGCACATGGTGCAGAACCAGAGTAGCAAGAGGGGTAGCTGCTGGGCTCTCGTCCCGCCCATGTGCATCGTGCCCAAGGGACATGACCCCACCATTGTGACACCTGCAATACCCTCCGGTGGCAGTGGGGACAGTTGAACTGAAGGTAATAGATGAGGAAATGTAATTGCTAGTAGTATGATCTGATTGGTTTTATTTCTCACTTACAAAAATCACGGTGTTGTCAGTTGAGAGCCAATGGATTTGTCATCGTGCCCTCAAAGGTTAGACATCGCTGGATTTGTGGCTGCCCACTGAACCTGACTTCTTCCCCCAGCATTTCTG
>NW_010426199.1:67660-73999 GCF_000710305.1 Buceros rhinoceros silvestris | reverse complement strand
CCCCAGCCTCTACCGCCACAACGATATCCTGTGTTTGTGGTGCTACTTGCGGTAGAGAAGTTGCACACAGAAAAAGATAAGAGGGAAGATTTCTTGGGCCTCTCTAGTTCTGGCATGTGCTAACTTTCAACTGGGTGACTTTGCTGCGTCCTTTAATGTAGCTATTTTTGTGTGTGTGTGTATAAATTAAAAATAGCTCTATAGAAATAACTTTAAAACCCTGGAGTATTTAATAGCAAGCAATTCCTTTCTATAAAAAATTTATAACAACTTATAAAATGTAATCAACAGAGAATTGTGCCCCCGCTTTTGAATTCTTTAGGTGGTTTTAAAAATAATATTTTAAGGGTGTTGTAAATGGCAGCATGAAGTGTTTCTTTCCTGTTGAATAGCTACTAAAATAAATTATTCCAACTATTAAAAATATGAAGAGCCTACCACTGTTACTTATGCTTGAGCTGTGTGAAAGAACCTTCATTTGATGGGGTAATTGCTTTGGCACATATAAACACAATTTATTCCACTGAGATTTAAAGATTAAACTGCAAAATTCTTCAAAATGAGGGGCTAACGTTGTACTGGTTTACAATGCCTACAGTCAGAGGTGTTCATCTCGAGTTGGTTTATGAGAAATGTTAAATATTAGGGGTTTATCTCATCTTTATTTGATTTTTTTTTTATTTTCAGCAAGCAGTAAACACTATAGTAGAGACCCAATATAAAGAAGCTGTGAAGAAATATTTTTTAACAATAGCTTTAAAAAAATCTATAAATTGTAAAAGGATGATAGTTGATAGTAGACAAAACACCAAATCTGTTGCAAACAGCTAAAACTTGATTTAAAGAACTTTTTATTTACATTTATTTACAATAATTTACTTTATTTACATAATCACTGGAGATAGTAAAAATGTCAACTGTTTTTAACAGTTTTAGGGAAATAAGGATCTTTTTTCCCGACCACTATTTTTCTAGGAAAATTGTGGATGAGGGTTTTTTTTTTTGAGATAGCAAAAGGTAGAAGATACTATCCAGTTCTAATTTCTTTATAAGAAAGCCTAAAACTGGTGACCAGAATGAAAATAATTGTTAAAAATATTTTAACAATTTTTAAAATGACTCTGTGCCAAAGCAAGATTTTGATCCAAGGCAAAATAAATAAATGATCTTTTTGCTAAAATCTCGTTATTAGGCTCACATGTCACAAGAGAATCATCTGTGTCAGACAGAGCGGTTGGGTGGAACAAATCCTGGCATTACACTCCCAAGTCTTTGTGGAGAGCCACAGGATAAATCTGCAGCAATATAACAGATTCCCGCAGCTGCGAGGTTTGATTATATGGTATGCTGCAAAAATTGTATTAACACTGCTTAAAGAAGATAACGGCATCAAGCTGTAATGTAAAGTCAAACGTAGATAGCCAATACAAATACTCTTCCACAGTAAAATATTTTATTTCCTTTTATGCGCACAACTTGCTTGCTTTCATAACATGCATATTTGTAAATAATGAATTTTAATGAATGAATGCTAATTACTGTAGATCAAAACAAGCCACTGAAAGTTTAGAACTAGATTTTAAGTAGAGCTTGTTGGTGTTAATATGACACATATTTTAGATAATATTCTGCGTGCAGCTACACTTCGCGGTGTTACTGGCGTTCTTGTTCTGCCGTCCAGTGCCTTCTCGATCGTGAGCTCTAGGCATGGATTACATGCTGTATGTGTCTGAGATGGCTCAGAAGAACGTGTTTAGCAGTCTTGACCTGTGTAGGGTTCTGAGGAAACGCCTTCTTTTGGGGGCATAAAGGAATGGTTGAACACCAATGTTTGACAAGCTGGTACTTGATCCTCTTAAGTTTCTCTCTAGGAAGGGAAACCATGCTTCAAGCCACAGCCTTTCCAAAGCTCTCTCTTCAAACCTTGCTTGATATCCATTAAAAAAACGCAAATAAAATCTCACAAAGCCCCACCAAAGGCTAAAGAATGAATGTGTTTGTCTGGCATCACCATCACCTGAGCTTTGCAGAGCACAATTTCCCCTTAAAAACAGATTCACGTTTTTTTTACAGGCTATTTCAGCCTGAATATATGAGGAACAGGGTCCTGCTAACCCTTTGCTGGCTGCAGCACTTTACAGTGGATCAGGGTGAACGTGCTGCTGACTAGTCCTTCTCCCAGGAGCGTGAATGAGAGTCTGCCATAACTTATGAGGAAATTCCGACAAATTCTGTATTTTCATTGAACTGTTGCACTTCAACATACGTATCTGATTACACTGGTCCTGTCAAATCCCCCCCAAATATACGTTAGGATGGGCTTTTCTGTTCTTTTTTTGTTTTCTTGTGGGTAGAAAAATCATCTCCCGTCTCACATTCCAGCAGACCGGAGTCCTGTCATCAGCATCAGCTAGGTCAGGATTGTGCTACAGCTGACCTTGGCCCTTGTTATCAGGCCAAAACTAACATCAGCACGATGTAGTGGTGCTGAGTCTGTAGCAAGCTCTAATGACATATGTTTTGTTGGGAAATTGATGGTGTGACTCTGAATAAGAATTATTTCAGCTATTATAGTTGTTTGGATGGTCCTGGTGGTGATTGCACAACAGAGAAGTGCTGCTCTGCGTCCTTCAGAACTCCCTGGGTATATAACTAACTTGTCACCATTGGGACATTGGTTTGCATTTAGAAATCTCCTTATCAAATGCAAAACTGATGTGAGTGTTTGTAAATACAATCTAGGCCAGTTCCCAATGGGCATCATCACAAAACCAAGTCAGACTGGCAGACCTGGTACAGATAATAACTTTTGTTCAGAGTAAGGTTCCATGTGTGATGGTGGAGACTGAAAAACCTCTGTGTTACTTAAAACCAGTATAGAAATATAAAAAAAGCATTGCAAGTCTTCTATCACCCTGAAATGGCGTAAGTAGAGAGGATGCATTCCACAGCCTGCATCGTCTGGACAGTCAGTGGAGAATGGCTATTCAGTTGTTGAGCGTCTCGGAGAATATCACGTATCTGAGCTGCTCTCCCAATGTAGTTCCAAATTCACTCTGTGAAACTGTTCAGTGTGGACGAGCAGGGTTTCTGCTCTGACTTGAGATGCATCTTCTTGAACACTAGTTTCTACTCTATGCTTGGAAAACCAGGAAAGAACTCGCTGGGCTTTCTCCTTGGCAGGCATGTTTACTGCACGCCTCCTTCCTGCGCAGAGCAGAGGCTTCTGTTATTGTTCTTCAAGCCCCGGTTATTTACACTAGCTAACGCCTCTCCAACAGCACATAGAAGCTTGTATTTTGCTCATAAACCGCTTGCCATCCTGCATGTCAAAAGCTTTAGAGAAAAAGGAAAAAACCTCAACAGTTTTAGATCAGAGGGTGTGTAAAGAACCCTGCGTCATGGAGCTAGTTTATCTTGGCTGCCAGCCCTCTCCTGCATCATTTCAGTGGCTGTGTCCAGCCCTCTACTAGCTGTGCCGTGTTTTGGTAGTTTATTGTAGTCATTAAAATGTGTCTATTACCTCTATCCAGAATGTGAAGGGTTTATGCATAAAACCAGAAGCAAGTTCATGTTAAAAACAGTGTAAAAACCATCTTTAATGTGTTGTGGCAAGTATCTCTCATACAAGAGGGCTTCCTGGGAGCTGTGGCTTACCATTTAGAGCCCCAAAGCTGAGCCAGACATCTCCGAGCATCCCCAGGGGAGAGCAGTCTCTGGGCTGGGCAAGGCAGCAAGCTATTTGCAGATTGAGTGTAGAAAAAGTCCTAGTCACTTCTGATAGGAACACGCACTGACCTGCTATCTAAATAAGCTTTCAATCTGAATTTTTTCTTCACTTTCCTGTGTTAGGTAGTTCTTGCTAGTTTCAGAATCTATTCTAAAGTCATCGAGAAGAAGAGAGAATGATTTTCTTTCTGGCCCAGTATTAAAAATATCAGAACAACACTTGTATTTCACAATTAACGATCTTCTTAAGGAGTTTAAAAATGAAATTTAAAGAAAATCTTGTCAATTGCTCTAAGTGATTAGCTGGAATGGGCTCTTCATACACTGAATCTTAGGAAGAATATTAGAAGGGGGGGGAAAGAAGCTGGATAAAACAGGTGAACTAGATAAGAAAGAATCTCCATGGGTTTAATCTGTTACCACCGTGTAACTCTTGCAGGAACTGGATTAACGAAAACAGCAATGTTCTGACCTAGCAGAGACATGTAACAGAGAAAAAAGTGACAAGGAGACCCTCTGGGGCCCTGCTGGCAGCTGTGGTAGGTTGGTAGAACTCTGCCAAAGTTGTGCTCAACTGTAACACCTGAGGATCTGCTCTTCATACTCTGCCTACTTGGTGCAGCTAACTTGTGTCTGTTGTGAGTAACAAGGAACAACTTACTAGTCAAATGAAGAATATTTTGATTTGTATATTTTTCTCCTCTGTAAACCATGGACTAAAAAAAAGTATTGCTAGCAGTTGCTCTCCTTTCCTTTTACTGTACAACAGGAAACATTACAGATGTGATGCAGGGGCGGGGGGACATAAAACCCCCAAGCCGGGATGCT
The DNA here is from genome assembly GCF_000710305.1 of Buceros rhinoceros silvestris. NCBI lineage: Eukaryota > Metazoa > Chordata > Aves > Bucerotiformes > Bucerotidae > Buceros > Buceros rhinoceros. The sequence continues at coordinate 69,442 of NW_010426199.1, read as the reverse complement.
GGCATGAGATCATCAGACTTGGTGCTGCGAAGTCCTCAAACGATGCTCGCTGTGGGAAATGGTCCTTCTAGCTATTTCAGCCAAACTACTGATTCAGGATGCAGTAAGTTGAGAACGCTGCACCAGAACCACAGCTCTGTTTGTAAAGCTGCCAGATGTTTAATAGAAGCGTATCTGAAACACAAGCTACGGAGTTACTGTGCACAAATTCATGGCTTGCTTCCAAGGCAGATTACTTCTCCCAACATTTGTATCTTTCTTCTCATATAATGTAGCAACAAAACATTAATCATGCAAATATCAATATTTAATGATTGTGTGGTTAATGCCCGCAAAGCACTTCAGAGATAAAAAGTGCTCTATAAATCTAAATGTAGGATATTTACCCCGTGCCTTATCTTAGTTGGATGCAGAAGGGCTGAGAACCAGCGCACGTTATCTGGAACGGCAGTGCCTGATGCTGCCGGCATGAGGTGTAAAATGACCCCCCATCTTCCTGAGCTTTGTGACAGTCTTTTCATTTACTTCAACCTGCTTTGGAAGTTTGCTCCACAGAAACATTTGTATGGTAATGAGTGTCCAAGTCAAACTTCAAAATGTACTAATTAGGCTAAAACTAGGATTGGGAACATTTGGCCAGCTAATTAAAATGTAATAATTGGTGCTGCAGATACAATTGTTGCCTCACGCAATTATATGAATGAAGATCTACTGTCTAATGAGGGACTGAGGACAGAGGATGGTTGTAGAAAAGAGTCAGTCAAGTGCAAGTACTTCCTGTGTGTTAGCATTGCGAAAAAAAAAAAACAAATAAACCCCCAACCCCCCCCCGCAACAGTACGGCCCTTTTAAAGGGTTGACTGAGTCACAGCCACCTTTGCTTAACTATCTCCTCTTCACTGAAGTTTCTTTTGGAAAGGGTAGCAAGAGTTAAATGGCAATTTGTGAAACTACCGCTGAGCAATTAATAAGCTTGTGCATGTGAGGACTCTGCTGAGCCTGGCCGCGAGCAATCACTGGCTGACATTCACTCCTTATAGGAGGGGATTTATTTGGTAGAATGTTAGATTTTGCCGTCTGGAAGAGGTCATGTTCTCCCCCAAAATTTCTGATGAAAAACATTTCTCTACCTGCAAACAGGTATCAAAAGCTACTATGCAAAGTACTTAGGTACATGTTTACCTTTGAGTTTATGCATAAAACTCACAATTCATCTGACATTTTTGCTGAAAAGGTCTGGATGTGTTTTAAAACAGGCCTGTCAAAGTGATCAGGTCTGTGCCAAATGGCAGATGCCCTCCCTGTGGCGTGGTTGCTTCCTGAGAGTACAGTGGCTATTTGTCTGTGGTTTTCAGACACAAAGTTGTCGGGGTTGGTGAATGTCTAGAAGCCTACAAGTCCAAAGTGGTAGGAGGGAAGATTACAGCTAAGAATAGGAGCTGTCAGCTCAGCCAAAACTGGTAGGGTCAGAATATCTGAACGTTGCAGAATACAGGAATGGACAAAAATTGTAATGTAGTTCAGAAAGAGAAGCCTAGGGTTGCCTTGGAAGGCTGGAGCACAGGTTGCATCTCATGGTGTTGCAGCTAGTGGGCTTGAACGGTGGCTGGGCAGAGAAGGGAGCTGCTGCTTTTGGTGGAGACTGGTGCAAACCACTGCTACCTTTAGAGCACAAAGACTGGGCGCATTAGCTAACAGAAGTGTGGCAGTATGCAACTGTGCTCTGGCAGGGGCATAGAGGAGAGATTCAAGCCTGTCATGAATAAAAGCACAGATTTTTTT
>NW_010426199.1:67229-67557 GCF_000710305.1 Buceros rhinoceros silvestris | reverse complement strand
AGGGGCAAGAGGAGAAATTTGAAACGTGTTAAGAATAAAAGCCCAGATTTTTTTTTTTTTTTTTTTTCTCGTAAGCATGATTGGAATAAAAATCATCATTTGATAAAACCATGTTGGGGTTCATTTCAAGTGGACAGATAGGGGATCATGGATAGGGAAGGCAGGTAAGGTATTTTTAGTTTATTTAAACTGGATTAAAAATAGGGTCTGAAATCTTCTGGGTGACATAATTTCCTTAGAGTTTGCAGACACATGTAACAGCTACATGGTCTCCAAGGTCTTGGTCTGGAGAGCAGCTGGTCTAGTGGAGAAAACCTGTCAGGCAGCT
>NW_010426199.1:63698-67020 GCF_000710305.1 Buceros rhinoceros silvestris | reverse complement strand
AAGGATATGGGGAAAAACAACAGCCCCAAGTCAAACAGAGCTCTCTCCGTGTTGATTCCCCATAGTATTTTGAATGCAGGATGCTGATTAGTGTCTGCCTGGACCAAGGGCTGATGTCAGTTGGTTATAATTAGCTTCAGACTCTTCTTCGTGCTCAGAACGCAGTGCTTTGGGTGTAGGAGGCAAAACAATTACCAAGAATGCAGGAGGCTGCTATTTAAATCTATTTACATAGTTTTGCTATCTTTTTCTTAAAATATTTCTGTGCAATTGAAGAACTCTTTCCTGGGTTGTTCTTTGCTAGAGCAATCTTGGCAATTTTACTGGAAAATTAGTTTTCAAGGAAAAAGAAAAGGACCTTTGGTGTGGTACTGGGCTGGTGGAGGTCGGGGCTATTTCCTGCAGGCAAGTGAGCGGAGGTGGCATTGCCCATCCCTGGGTGCCAGCCTGAGCGGGAACAATGCCAGCCCCTGTCCCTCTGCACAAGTGTCTCCTCCATCCAGCCTGAGTTTTCCTTGTGCTATAAAATCGTTTCCTCCTTGACTAGGACAACTTTGGAAAACGTGTTTGGTTTTTGAAAAGTTGGGGCCCTGTGGGGGAGAAGGTCTGTGATTTTGTTACATTGAAAGAGAGGAGCAGGGAGCGCAGCATCGCTAACGAGGTGCGCGGCACGATGAACCAGTTAGCAATTAGCAAAACCCAGTAACTTTCAGCTGGATTTCTGCATACGAGTAATTTGTCCCCGTTTAAACAGTAACTTCTATTAGCATGATCAAAACAGTGTGTCCCTCGTCTTCTCTGATGCCTGTTAAGAGAAAAACAGCCACCTACTATGCAGTGTCTTTAGACTTGATGATTTTGGTTCATTCAGAGAGATTGTTTTAGAAAAGGTCTTTGCTATGATTTTTACTAGAAAGGACTTCTGAACCAGCACTCAGAAAAAAAGTGCATTTTATAAATGAAATTGTTTTGTTATAAGCTGGCATTACCCAAAAAGTAAAATTAGGAGAGTTTGAGTGAGGAAAAAGAGAAAAAAAATTCTACCTTTTGTTCATTGGAGGATGTGCAGCTATGGGACAAAGGAGGACACTCTCGGGATTTAGTTCAGGCTCCGGGATAGAAACGCTCTTTCCTCATCAGAAGCATACAGGTGAGAGACATACTTTGTGCCTTTTATGCCTACCGTCAGAACAGATTCAGGCGCATGCATAATGCATGAGGCAAGGACCAGAACTGAGGCAGAATAATCCATAAAATATGAAGCTGATGTTATGAATAATTAAAGCCCAAACACGCTCAGGAACACCTGCATGCAGCTAATAGGATGGGTGGGACTTGGCCTGTAAGAGGGGTAGAAACACAGAACCGGAAGGGTCCCTCCTGCCCCTGGGGTGTAGCCCGGACCGTGTGCTGAGCACGCCGCAGGACGCAGCTCTGGGACACCCTCAGCGCTTTGCTCTTCGAGAAGAGAGCAAATGTTGTGACTTCCCTCTGCTACAGCTGCACAGGCCGTGGTATCTGTTTTCTTCAGAGAGAAGTTACTAGCGTGTTTCCTTGTTATAATATTGAAAAGGCTGAACTTTCAGCCTCCTGGTGAGTAAATGCCAGTTTTGTTTAGAGACAGTGAAGAAAGATGAAATATTTAGCTTTTATCAATAATGTACCCTCTAAGTAGCGGTGCCTACATCGACACGTAGTCTGTGACAAACTTTCACAGATCCCCTGATGCATTTGAGTGAAGCTCGAGGTTTTTGTAACCTGTAGGAGACGAGTAACTTCTGAAGTTCTCTTCAGAGAAGAGAGAAGGGTGAGAACAGAGCTAATAGTATCAGCAGAAGAGAAGCTCCTGTTTCTACTCGTATGCTGACCCACTCCAGTGGTGTTAGTGTTCTTGCTTAATGCGTTTATGATCTCAGTGGAGATCTTGGGTCTCTTATGCTAGACTTCGGTCACAGATGAGAGGAAAACATCCTTGTCCTGAAGTGTTTGTTTTAAATAGAGGAGACAAACCGTGGGCCCTTCTCTGAAGTGAAATGGCCATCTTTTTGAAGTTAGTAAAGCTGAGGAAAATGCAAAGATTCACAGCAGAGACTGACTGCGCTTTCACCTGAAACAGGGAGAAAAGGGTTCTGTCGTTTTAGGGACCTTCCAAAATGTGTTTTGATTTGTATCTCTGTGAGAGTAATTTGAATAATAGAAAATAGTCTCTGGGCTGCAGTTTATTTTTTGTAAATCTGCTCATATCAAACTCCAGACTCTTTTGAAGGAGCTCTGGCTGCATGCACAGCAATCTTAGATCTTTGTTATTTAAAACACCTTCTTTGGTCTGATGTGCTGGATCTTAAGGAAAGTCTGCCTGTATTCGTATCTCATGGAGAGAGACCGTGTATTCCTGAAAGCACAGAGCTTTAAAGCTTGCAAAATCACGGTTCTCCCGCTGGGTCCCACAGACCGTGGGCTGAGTGCTCAAGGGATTGAGTGGATGGGATACAGATGAAACAAGGGAAGCTGGATCCGTGGGTCTCTGAGGCTGATTCAGCTAAAGAGATAAAGCTCCAGGAGTCCAACAAAAGCAGTCCTTGCAGTGACAGTCTGGATGACATCCCTGTTTACCCGTGGGATCATTTTCCTGTGGTTTCAAGACAATGAATTGGTTTCTAGTTTTGCCATAGACTCACTAATACCTTTGCAACTGCTTATGTTCTCTGTTCTCACCTGATAGGTCTGAAGCGCATTCCTGTTTGCTTAGGCTGTAGGCATTAGACAAAAAGAAGTAATTTTCCAATTCATTCTAGAACTAGGACAACAGCCCTTTTGGAAAATGCTGCCTTTATGAAAACAGTTACTCAAATGAGCCTGACAAAGCACAAAACAATTCTCTAGATTATTTTAGCATCTTATTTTGCGGAACCAAAAGTTCTGAAATAGTTTCTGTGGCTTGTGTCTTGGGTCAGGCATCAGCATATCACCATTTATTCTTTTCTCCTGAGGTTAGACTAAATGCTGAAATATTTTAGCATGATTTATTGCTAGGAAATAGCCAATGACTCGTTATTCCCTTGTATCTAGACCATTGGATTCTGGAGTGAAATGTGTTCAATCTTTAAGGAGGCAGAACTTCAGAGCCGTGGAAAGCCATCAGATACCATCAACTATACTGCTTAGAGGAAAAACTAAATCGAACCACAACGCTAAAACAAAACAGCCCTGTACATTACTATTGAGGAAGTTGAACTATCTCTAAGTTCCTACTTTGATTTTTCAGCTCAGGAGTCATTGTTCTCAGTGGTAAATAGATGTTCTTCATTGCACTTTTCCTTCC
>NW_010426199.1:47874-63606 GCF_000710305.1 Buceros rhinoceros silvestris | reverse complement strand
CCCTACACCAGAGGTGAAGGAGCTGCAGAGGTGCTGGGGCATGGACAATACTAATTATGCATCCAGCATCTTACCCACTGGCAGATTAAAGTGTCATTTTGAGTGTCAAACTCTTCATTGTGTTTCAGATTATTTTGATAGGAAGCAAATTTCCTGGTGCCCTGGCCTTCTGAGAGGGAGGAACAAATTTTAGAGTGTAGATTCAGGCTTCCTTTGCCATAACATCCTTCGGCTTTGGGCTGCTAGAAATGTGTTCCTTCCCAGAACTTCACCGGCTGAACTAACAGATAAGATGTTCTTCACATAAAACCTACTTTTTTTTTTTTTTAATAGTTGCTGAGTACTTCTTATAACAGGCAGTAAATGAATGTAAACGAAATTACAAAATTTAATCACCATCATCCGGTCACAGCAAATGACGTAAGTACACATCCTGGCAAGAATCAGGTTGTTTAAAAACATTTTTCTAAAACTCCTTTAGTGTTTAAGTTTGTTTTTAATTACGGCTTTACAAAAATTTCGGTAACTTTCAATCTCTAAACCTGCTTTTAAAAGGACCAATGTGTACTGATGAATTCTGCAGTAAGCACTTCAATATTGAAAAGTAATTGCTGTACACATATACAGCAGCTGCTGGAGGAGGGACAGATAAAGTAAGCGTGTTTGTCTATTATTTTGTCCTGTTTTAGTAAAGAACTGAAAAATTCCACCCTGTGACCTCTGAGAATGTGTTTGCATGCAAAGAAAGGCCATATTCATTTTAGCTTTCCTAACCACACTTCTCACAGCATCCACACCGTCAGACAGCTCTTACAGCTGACGGGTGTTCTAATGGCCTCGTTGACATTATGTCACTTCTGTGGAGCGACCTCAGAGCCGCTGGACGTACTTCCAATTAACATCTGAGATCTAATAGATGGGTCTCTTGGTAAGGCATTTTGTTTGACGGGCCCACAAACCTGCTGCAGCGTGAATCCTGTCTAACATGTACAAGCTCCTCTACGGTGCTCTGGAACTAACGCTGTGCACAGGGTTCCAAAAGAGACCTTGCCAAATCATTAAATGGATCCTGCAGAGCACTGGATTTTAATTGCTCTGGGGCTGCTGAGGGAGAACAGCATTGATTGACTAACTTTAGGCAAATTTATTAAGAGTTGTTAATTTAATATCTAATTAAGGGACTTTATTTTACTTTTTGTGTGATATCTCTGTGATTCATTAATGCTATTTTAAGTGTCTCTTTTCTAATGAGTTTCATGCACCAAAAAGAAATTAAAAACATTACCTTGAACTGAAATCTTTCTCTACACAACCAACTTTTCAAACTGGTAGTTTCAGACAGCTAAATTCAGAGTTATCCACAAAGCAAGTGGTGGTGATATATAGAAGACCGGTAAGGAGGGAGCCTGACTGTCCATGGAGAAAGTGAGGTTACGCTGAAGACGTAGGACTGGGCAGCTTTGTGCAGTATGGGTTCTTTTTGTCTGTTGTAAGCCTTTCCTCATAAAAATCCCTGAGCGAGATTTGGAGCAGCCTGAAGAAGGGAGGTTAAAATAGAACAGACGTGAAGTTGAGTGAAGGCGGTGGGATGTTCTCCTGAGAGTGAGATGGCAAGTGAGAAAGGTGCAGAACTACTTTGAAAAACCAGCATCCTAGCAAAATTACTGTCTGTTCTGCAGAACCGCCACGGTACAGAATGTGATCCTGTGAAAACATGAATTTTAACATTAGTGTCAGTGGATCAGGATTTGTCATCTCCACCTGTGTGTGTCCCAGTGTCTCTAAGACTGGGGCTCAGGATGGAGACAGAGCAGACCAGAGAGAACTGTGAGGATTTCCTTTCTCCTCATGTGCCCTGAATCAGAAAAGGATGAGTTAGCTTTGAATTTCATTCACAAGGAGACTCTGCAGGCTAAGGGAATGCGGCTTTTTAACTAGGAAGACAAAGAGCTGATCGGGTAGTTGAACAGAGAACGTCTTCTAGCCTTGGATTTTTTCTACTGAAAAATGTAGTATTACCGGATATTTTTTGAACACAAATTACTACTATGGTGCATATGTCATGGTTGGATACCATGTTACATGAGGTCTACCCTCCGTTTTAATGAAAAGGTATAAAATAATATAAATTTCAGACCGTGTTCCAGGGAGGATATTCTCCTGGGACAACTATAATAAAGGACACTGAAATGTCAGGAAGAGTCAATTTAAAGAGGGGATACAGAGCTACAGAACCACTTCTGGCGAGACAGACTGATTGGGGAAAGGGCGTATCTCACGTTGCCTATGGCACGGATAAAGTGTGAGGCTAAATCCCATGTGAGAAAATGCTGGGGACCCATTAAGAATTGAGTATTACTGCATGAACAAAAGGTGGCATAAAATAAGTAACAAATAATGAGAAGATTGTCATATCCAACGTATGTATTAATTATTATAGTAGAACTAGCTGAGGGTAGAGATGTTTGGTACTACAGCTATAGCACTAACCTTTGGTATGAAGGACCTAGTCTGTTGTTAACCAAACAAGAAATGTAACAGCTCTGAGGACTACATTTCAATTAGAGAGTGGTGATCAACACATGTGAACTCAAAACTTGCTTAGCTGTGTCAGTTAAGACTTTTGTAAATGTACAGAAAATTCCCTGATCAGACATGTTGGTAACCGGGACGTTGATGTACCATATGTGAAAGAAATGATTCAAAAATTGTTTATTATTTAGAAGCCAATTATTTAAAACCTGTTTGCGTTTACTTAAATGCGTCAGTGAATGCAGCTTACTTTAAAACCTGCTTGAAACAGTAAGTTTGAGGATCAGTATCAAGGGTATCATCCTGTGCAAGCCTGATCAATTAAACATCCATAAGGAAAAACCCAAGCTGCGAGTGCTGTGTCTGTCCAGGAGGGCTTGTCTTGTGGGAAGGTTTATTGAAATTCATCCGGGCACTGGCTACCACCCTCAGCATGCCTCCAACATGTGGCATTCAATTCCAAAACCTTTCTAGTTTGTCCTCACTAAGATATGTCCCTGATGACCAGACGTGCCACAATTTAAAAATCAGCCTTGGACAGAAATAAAACAGATGCAGGACTCCCTGCAACAGCAAACTAAATCTTGTGGTTCCTACCATGGAGCTCTTCCAATGGAAATTTTAAGTTGTATTTGTATGTGGAAGCATTATTTATTAGCTGCTTCTCTGATCTTTTAAGTCATCATGTGCTTTTGATCACAATTTTCGAAGCAATGTTACTAGGCAGAAAATTGGTTGCTTGCTTAATTAATAAAAGTGGATTAAAGCTTGTGCTGCAAGGATAGTGATAATGTCATAAGAGAAAAGATGTTATTTACTTCATATCAGCATCCTGGGCAAAGAGGCAAGATATAAAAACATACAAGGATAGTTTCCACCATTTGCAAATTCATGGAAAAAAGCCGATAATTAGCAGAGCGCAGTCGGAGCTGGGTACATCTGTGTGCATTTCTATGAAATGTTCTAAAAGACTATTTCAATAAAATGCTTCAAATTACTGTCTATTTTTATGGTCCACAAGTCTCAACAGACACCCAGGAGAGTGAATGTACTTTCTAAAACAGAGGTGCCATACTCACTTAACACAGAGAAAGAGATGAGCTCAGTAGCACTAATTTCATCTACAGAATTGGTAGCATTTAGGAAGTTTTAATTGTAGACCATAAAATTCCCCTTAGCTCCTGGCTCTGTTGCTCTTGGATACAGCAGTACCGGGTCTGCTCCAACCACTCCTGCAAACCGTCATGAGGCAAACTCCATGAAGATGATTCCACTAGTTTAGCATTTATCATGTTTTTCCTGAGAAAAAACCAAAAGGCTGTGTGCGTGTGTGGAAGACCCAGCACCCTGGCCCTAAAAGAGTCATGGCATGACATCAGTTTTGTGAATGTCAAGACTTTGGACTGAAATTTTCCAGGGAGCCTAAGAGCACTAGCAGCTCGAATGCCATTGAAAACCTACCCCATGTACTCTGGGTGCATTACAGAAACAGAACCTCTGTAGAAACAGCGGTCCTGGCAATGCAGAATATCCCTCGGAAAGAAGCCTTTGAACCGAGGTGAGCCTTGGTATGGGGTTGCAGGGCGGGAACGCACACCTCTCCCAAGGGACCAGAGATTTTTTACATGCCCTTCTGGGCAGCGCTCGGTGGAAGCGGGGCTGCTGCCCGCCCTGCGAAGCTGGGTGTAGCTGCAGCCAGGCCACCCCGCAGGCAGTTAGGTACAAGTACGTGCAGTGAGAAGTAATTTACCCTTTATAGCATCCTGGGCAAGTAGGCAGGATAAACATGAAATTGTTTCACTAAGAAGAACAGCCAACACTCACCAGTGTTCATTCAAAGCAGTTAACAGGAGGAGGACATGAGTTCACACGGTCTGTCTTGTGGTATTTTATCAGGCAGAAACTTCTCAGCTGGACACCGCCTGCCTCCCTTTCTGTAGCATTTAAAATGTGATCTGAGCAAAACTCCAAGATTGTCTTTTCTCAAAGATGTATATGTCTATATATACAAAAACATGTATGTAAATACATACATTTATTAATAAAAACAACACTTTTTCTTCTCCTGAAATTAGCCATTGCTGTGATTTTACCACAGAGTGTTGTAGCTCAAGTGTTTAGAACTCCAGGACTTCCTTTAGAGAAGGTTCCCACCTGTGGCTGCATCTCCCGTGTGTCTTTGTGTTCACTGGTGCGTGGTGCGGGAGCGAGCAGGGACACACGCACCAGTGCGCTTGCAGTAGTTCCCGTGGCATTTCCTTCCATCTCCCAGGCACTGGGGTGTTTCCGAAATGGGCTGACAAACTCTGTAGGTCCATCTTTATACGCTAACTAGTAATAGAGCCTAGTTCAAATCCTTCGAGTGTTTAAGTTGCGCTAAAATGAAAACTGATCAGCACCTTAATTTTATTTAAATCATTCCAAAATCTCAGGCAATGTTTAGTAGCATTTAATGACACTTCATTGATTACTGCTGAGAAAGAATAATTGCAAATGGCTAGAAAAGAAAGGTTTAGGCTTACATTGCAATTCATCTTAAGCATCAGTCGCGTAAGTGCAGTGCCAGCTCTTTACATGGAGAATAGGGCTGCAATAAATGTTTTCTCTAATTTTATTATTGTTCTAAAATTTTTGTTATTTCTTGGGAAAAGAAGCCAGCATTCTGATTTCAGAGGAATAGACATTCTGAGGTTGATTGTATGTCTCTGGAGCTACGGTTGATTCAGTTTCCTATTTATTAGCAAATGAGATGCTTGGATGTGTCCCAAAGCAACATTTTATGGAATTCGTTTAGTGATTTCATAAAGAAATTCTGTTTATGCAAGTTCTCAATTCACATCTTCCTTACGGCATCTGAGGGCTGGACTTTATTCCACACTTACGATTCATACCACAAAAAAATATATTCCAGAACGTTACATACTCTGCCTTTCATCCACAGGGCGATATCTGATGTTTTGCTGGAGTTTGAAAGTGTTATCTAAGAGTATGGTGGGGTTAATGTTCCCAATATTGCTGTTTAATGAGCAGGTGGATGAGCAGAACACGCCTGTGGTGTCTGCAAGCGTGAGGAGCAGTGCTTTTGTGCACGTGTGCATTTAAAGACAAGAGCTTTGTCACATAATTTTGTATCTAAACCTGTGACTAATTTATCTGATCTCCATTAGGGTTTGTAATATGTTCAGAAAACAAATGCCGCTGGGACAATTAATTTGAAGAATGAATTTGTTCTTTATGTTTGTATTACCATGGCTTCCTCTGCATTTTTTTTTTTATTTCTGCTGTAAGGTAAGATCCCGTGTATGCTGAGTAATGAAGAGGTAAAGTTGCTGTTTGTGTGTTGTGAATACTTTGTAGAAGATGTTCAGTGTAATAAGCAAAGGCAGAGTACAGTGGTAGCTGCAGTGTGGAAATACTAGTGAATTAAATAACTGTCAAATTAATTAAATCCACTATGACATAAATTAAGGCATAGTTGTATGCAAAATAGGAGTTCAGGCATTTAGCTGTTGGTTGCAATAGTATATCCAGCTGATGGCGAGTAACCATTTCAGCATCGAGAGCATCGTTTCCATTTGTTTAGCCTTGGTGAGGTTAACAGAACTGTAATCCTGCCTGGGAGTTTGGCCTAAATTGTCAATGTAAACAAAAAATACCACCTCTTCTTCATAACAAACCTTTTTGTTTTGGATCTTAAGCTTGTGTAAATCCATAGAGGCCAGGTATATATTCTGAGGAAAGAGGGATGTGAGGAATGTGGATGCGGTGTTTCTGTCACCAGCTTTAGCCCCTGCTTTTACAGGCGTGCTTGGCACATCTCGCTGCCACAAATTTCTCAGGCTCCATCCTAAGCTGTTTCTTCCTTTCGCTGTCACTGTTTCTAAAGTTGCACCATCCTGCTGGTCAGAAACGTATTTCAGGTGTCCGGTCTCAATGACTAGACTACAGTCCTTTGTTCCGCTGCCAGTATTGTCCTTTGGCTGCTGGCACCTTCTTAGCCTTCGCTTTGCCAGCTTTGCTGTTCACATACGTTAGAATCTCCGTTCTTCTGGTTGCCATCGATGCTCTCTTCTGCGACTGTAGCAGCTGCATCTGGTCTTGCTTGATGGCAGAAACATTGGCACTGGTATGATGCTGTGTTATCTTGGCCTGAATATTGTGGGCTGCAATACTACCTTGTGGGTTAGTCAATACTCTGGGCATACCTGTGAGTGACGTAACGCTGCTGTGTGAAGAACACCAGACCAGTGAAATATGCATTGGCACAGGCAGTCACAGTTCTTTTTTTTTTAATAGCAAATTCATAGTGTTTTACTATGGTAAGAATATATTAACAGAGCTAGCTAAAACCTGTTTTTAGAGGCTGATATTTATTTAATTATAATGAAATGAAGTTTTTTGTGGTTTTCCTGCTCTTCACTGCTAAGAAAATCATTAACATTCTAAGGGAGTCTGAGAGGATTACTGTGTGAAAATGAGAGGTATGAAGGAGAAAAATTAACAGCAATGGCAAGAGGGTTCATTCATTATTTACAATCTTGTGTTGGAAGTTCAAAGAATTCAAGTTACCTGTGACCAGAGGAGATGGCTCTCACACTGCACCTGGAAAACTTTTTTCTTTTCCCAAGGCCTGGTATTTAATGACCTTTGGTGCATGGCAGGTGTGTCTAATACACGGGGTAAAAACTGAGGTGATTCACTACAGAGCTCTGTAGCGTTCCCAGATGCCTACAAACAGGACAACAGATTAACTACTCACAAAGTACCTGACAGACAATAAGTACTTGAATAAAAGTCAACATAGATATTCCCAGAAAATGGATTTTCAAGCCTGTTTAACTTTCTGCTATAATGACAGGAGATGTTGCTTACCTTGACTTAAGTTTTGATACTGTCTCCTGTGACTTCTTGTAAGCAAGATAAAGAAATACAGTTTGATAACAATAAAGTTAGGTGGGATCAAAACTTACTGTGAAATGATAAATGATTGACTGTCAGAATGGAAAGGCTGTGACAGGTGAGTTCCCCAGTGGGCTGCCCAGGTACCACTCAACGTTCTCAACAGCGCCCAGAGAAAAAAAGAGAGTCTGCTCTTTTTGCAGGTGATACCAATACCAGGGCTTATACGAAGGTTTAACATTTAGAAAGAGCTCGATGAGTGAGAGAACTAGTTTGCTATTTTGTAAGGACAAATAAAAAGACCTGGTTGTGGGTTTGAACAATCATCTGTGCAACAAGTTGTGGAGTTTCTGCGCAGCAGGTTAGTACGCTGGCGAAGGGGACTGGAAGGTCCCTAGGTGACTTGCAGCTGGGAGCGGGCCACTAGGATCTTACTAATAAAGCTTATACTGGGAATTTCAAGTAGGAAATTACATCTATGGAATGACCCTTTCTTTTCCAGCCACTAGTAAGGTCTCCTCCTGCCAGTGAATCCCCTCAATCTGTGATGCAAACAAGAAGAGGTCAGTAGGCAGGGTCTGTAGTTGGTACATGACGTGTGAAAAGAGACACGAAACTTTGCAATCCATCACCATCCTACCATGGCACCCAGCTGGGCCCTCTGAGTTCTCTGCAGAGAACTCAGCTGCGGCAAATATTGGAGTCTCTCCATCCCTCTGCACTTAAACTACCTTGTAGCTTTCCAAAACCGTCAATGGCAGGCAACAAATACCACACAGAGCATGAGTAAAATCAGAAAAAAGAGCATTGGTTGAAGGCATAGTATGTGCATGCCCAGATGTGTAGCAAATACTGCCTTAAAATCTTATTTATCAGCAGTTTTGTAAAATATTTTTGCTAAGATGTTATCTTCTAGGAAAGAACTTTGGAGTTTTAAGTCACATTGCATCAAGTATTTAAGATAATAAAGCCATAATATCACAAAGACAGAAGGAGTCTCACATCTCAGTACGACTAAATTTTCCTGCGCTGTCTATCCAGGACAGACACTACGTGGTAAACACTGTCTGGGCACAGCCACACGTAGCTGAAAATCAGCCACGCTCCTTACCTTACAGCCACCGTTTTAATTCCTGAACCTTGCTCGTTTTAAGCTGATGAGCTGGCCATTGTTTTTACCTTATTTCTTCTTATCACTGATTCTTTCCTTGAACTGTGTGTTATATTGTTCAGTTTCTTTGTAGTATAAAGTTGTAAGAGCCTTTACCTAGGGCTTAAATCAATATTTTACCAGATTTGCTTGCACAGAACCGGCTTGTTTTCCAAGACAAGGTTTTTAGACTTACTGATGATGCGTGAGTCAAAAGTAGGCTCACGCCATAAGGATGTTTTCAAACTTGTACCAAAGTCCTTGCAGTGTCCAAGAGTGGGCACAACCTCGTTCCTCAAAGGTGGTATCAGAACAGCGTTATTCCCCTGGTCACAGTAGACTTGCCGGGTTTTTTTTCTGCTTCTCTGTGCTATAAACCCCATGCTTGCTGCCCCCCTTTCTCAGCTGAGTGGTCTGTCTTACAGAGATCCACCTGCAGCAACCGTCTGAACTGGAACCTAGCGGTTGTTTAAAAAAGAATGTATTTTTATAGGATTAAGCTGATTGTGGCAATACTTACGGACACGTAACCTGCATCTCAAAAGCACACCCTTCTTTGCACTCCTTGTGCATGCAGCATAATACCAGACAGAATTAAGCGGTCCATTAAACCTACCTAGCTAGTAGAAACCTGACCAGTGCAGATGAAAGGACTGTGGCCAGTGCTTAACTGCAGCGCTTGTGGCATTTGCCGGGTACGTGTTTATCTGTCCTGTCTGTAGTGTGGTTTGGATTGGGCTTTTGGGGCTAGTGGTTTTGTGGTCGTTGTGCTGGTTGCTGTCGTTTCTCGTTTTTAGCTTTGTATAGATAAGGCTAGTTACAGGACAACAGGAGGTTTCTAGGGAACCTCTGGGAGTGTAGCACTTGGATCTGGCGTAATACTCTGATTTTACTCATGCTCTGTGTGGTATTTGTTGCCTGCCATTGACGGTTTTGGAAAGCTACAAGGTAGTTTAAGTGCAGAGGGATGGAGAGACTCCAATATTTGCCGCAGCTGAGTTCTCTGCAGAGAACTCAGAGGGCCCAGCTGGGTGCCATGGTAGGATGGTGATGGATTGCAAAATTTCATGTCTCTTTTCACACGTCATGTACCAACTACAGACCCTGCCTACTGACCTTTTCTTGTTTGCATCACAGAATTAAAAAGAGGAAGATAAAATCCCAGGAATGCTGTCTAGCAGAAGGGACAAAGGACTTCAAAAGGTGGTCCTTTTTCTGTCTCTGCCATCAGCTTGCTGTGTGGCCGTGGCTAAATGAGTTCCTCTCTGTGCGCTCAGTGTTCCCTCCTGATAGATGGCGTTGGAAATGGATCGGTCCTGGGAGCGGGTGCTGTGTGTGCCTCTCCAGTCTGGGAGCTGTGAAACCTGCTTTTGAATTTTGCACCGAAACAGCACACACGAGAATAATGTACTCCCCTGCGCTGTCTGCAAACTGAAATGTAAGTCAGTAACGCTAAAGCAGCCGTTAAACTGGGAGATAAATATAAAAGTAAACGTTTCTATTTCTCAGAAATTAACCAGTTTATGGTTTACAGTGCATATTGCTACAGGAGAGGGAGGTGATAGTTGACAAAAAGGCAGACTTTTAAAGATAGTTAAATATTTCAATAAAACCTCTAAATTAGGGCTGTATAGATTTAAATGGAACTTGCTTATCTTCTCTTTATGGTCTGGTGAGCTTCATAGCCTGACACATCTTTCAAACAGTGCAACTACAGCAGGCAAAAGCATAGCGCTGCTGTGAGTGAAAACCACTGCTGTTCCCTGATGACGTTTTGCTGTCAGGAAGCTCTGAAAGAGAAAACTTTGGAGACCACAGAGCGGGGAGCTGATTACAGACTGGAGGGAAAAAAATAAAGGTAGAAATAAGGGATCGAGGGTTGTTACCAGAAATTATTTCAGCCATTTTACGTAGCAGAAACAACGTCTTCAATATTACTGAAATAATTTCCTGTTTAACAGTTCAATATTTTGTTGCTGTTTTCTTTGTTATCGGTGCAAGGTTTCTGGGTGTTATGAATCCACTGGGTGAGGTGTGTTAGTGAAGCAGCTCACCTGTGGTCCTAAGCAGCAGCTACCTGCTTGTGCTGTGTAATTCAAAACTCAGTGCTGTCGGCTGATGCTTTGTTCGATGTCTCTTTCTGACTAGTCTGTAAACCACCGTTTACCCCAGGCAGATTTACACACACGCAGCCAAACATGAATCTGCCAGAGTTGTAGAAAGGAAAATCATCCCTTTGCCATTTGGATTCAGGGCAAAATTAATTTGAGAATACTATTATTTAAAAGACTTAAGAGGAGTTAGATGATCAGGATTCTGAGTTTGATCAGCAAATAGTCCTTTGACTTGTGCTTCTTTCAGCCTCCTGAAATTTAAACGACTTCCATAACCCCAGGGGCTCCCCCAGGGCCGTGATTCAGCCCAAAGCCTTTGGTTTGACCCTGTGGGAATTCAGCCCCGGAGCTCACCGGGGCTCTGTGCTCAGCTGCCGAGGACCTCTGAAGCCAAGGCTATAGTTCAGGGCTATCCTTGGCACATTTGTTGGGTGCAGTAGGAGATGAGTGGTGGTAAAGGCCAGCTGCGAGTTCATAAGGGAAATAGAAATGTCTGCTCTTCTGGCCAGATGTCAGATACCTTTCTTGGATCATGTACAAGCTTTCAAGAGAAGAGGCACTGGTTTCTTCTCTGGACCTAATGTCTATTGAAGAGAGAAGAGGTATGGAGAGATATTTTTAAAACATACGTGAGTTGCCGGGTGGGTTCTGCTGTTAGTTGTACTCCAATGTAATCTGAGCTCTGAGCTACTGATTTTATATATCTGAAGTGCCTGAGGGGGGAAATCCAAAAAGGTTTTGTATAAACTGTTGCCTACAAGTTAGAAATGCAGAAAGAGTCCTCCAAAGAAAAATATTATTTCCATACAGTTATTTGCTTTGAGTAGTCTAAAGATAAAAGAGATTTCAAAAAGACGGCACTGGAAAAACCAGCTACACACCTTTGAACTTTCTATTCTTGTTAGAACAGCAAAAGGGACCAAAGCCCCAGCAAAACAGTACCAGCCTTCAGGAAATTCAGCCTGGTAGATTGGGAACACCAACCTTACATTGGGCACTATGTATGGGCAGGCACATAGATGCCTCTTGTCCTTGCAGTGATGTCCAGAGGTGGATGAATGTCACCACAAGACATTCAGCTTAGGAACAGCAAATTTTCCATTTGACAGATGGAAGGAAATTTGCTGCTCTTCAGCACAATCATGGATCTCAACTAAAGGTACATGCCTAAGGTCGATAGAGAATTATGCACCAGAAGCACAGATTTTTCTCCAAGTGACTGCAAAAACCAAGCAGGATGTTGACATTGTAGGACAGAGTGTGGTGAACCCCATCTCCCAGTGTGCATGGTCTGCGGGACATCAGCTGCGAATCCCCCGCTGCCAGCGGTATGAATGCATGGGATGTGCCTGGCTTTGCTTCCAGGAGCAGCGAGTTGCAGCAGGAGACAGAGAACATGGCAGTAAAACAGTGGAGATGCCAAATGAGTGGGTAGCGTTTAACTGAAAACTCGGTTTAGGGCTAGAGCTGATGATGCTTTTCTGTTACGTTACTTTTTGAGCTATGGAGCAGGTTTTGGAACAAAGGAACTGCTTGTCACAGTCACAGTCGGTGTAATGCATTAGTAGTGCTAAGCTGCCACCTCGGAAAAGGACTCTTTTCCTACACCTTTACTTGTGACAGCGTGTTGGAGACTAGTTGGAATTCCCTAAGATATATTTTGATCTCTTGGTTTTTCTATTTTTATCGTTGGAAATGAGAGTGTTTCACAGATTTGGCAGGCAGAAGTCGATCAGGGCCATTGCTATTTTAGGCCCTTAAAAAATTATCTCTCAACATCAAGAACTTGAATTAAACAGACATCTTCTCATTTGGAAAGTGTAAAAGGTTCAAAGACGTACAAATGCACATCGCTTCTCCATGTGGATTTTGGGAGGTTTGTGCATATTTTGCTAGCAAAAGGAAAATTTAGGAAAGAAACTGTATGTTTAAGTGATGAATCTGTCTGGGAACTCCATGGGAAGATGTTTGCATTTAACAGCTTCTATTCATGGGAATTCTAAAAAAAAACTCTTTAGTTTGAGATATGCATTAAATTTTTTATCTGATGGATTTTGATCCTTTTTTTCCTGCTGGCTCAATAGGTATGAGAATGTCACAGTTACGAGAAAACTAGCCTGTTTAATCAAACGTGTTCAAATTTTTGTCTGGAAACGGTAAAAAGTCAAACTCTTTTGTCTGATTTTAAAAAGGTTGCCATTGATTAGAAAAAGAGTTATTCTGAAGTCCAAGTTTAAAAGTGAATGGCTGTTATTATTTAAAAATAGGGCAGTCATTTTCATTTCTTCATTTGGTGTAATAGCACTTTTAGGGAAAAGTACTGCCTGTGGAAATGTGAAATCCAGACTGTGTAATTTTCTCTGATACAACAGCTGCATTTCCTTTCTGCAAAAACTGCTGTCGATGAAATATTGTACCTGAATGTTGAGATGAAGAATGCAAACAGGCCAAACTTACGCAGTAACAGAGATTGTTACATAGCAACCAAATAGTCACAGAATCACAGAATCGTTTTGGCTGGAAGAGACCTTCAAGATCGAGTCTAACCATTAACCCTGCACTACGAGGTCACCACTAAACCATGTCCCTCAGCACCGCATCTATAAACATACTCTCCCTGATGTCTTTCCAACAAAATATTTGTGATTTTTCCAATTTTCAGTTCTAGGGGAGAGCAGTGGAAGGCAGTATTCGCAATGTTGTCCTCAAGCTGCATGCTGGCTTTATCTCTGCCACGCTTCTTAAAATGGGCTTAGGAATAGTTTTCTGAGATACACGAGCACTGACTCTTTCTTCTGTGGGCCATGAACTTTTCTGAGACCTGTGAATCACCGATTTACATCAAACATCTCTGATCTCTGTCCTTCAGGAGAGATACGTGCTAAAATTAATGTGCCTCTTCTGAAGTCAGGGAAGAGAGACTATGTTGCCTCACACATTAGCTCGGCGCTCCTGGGAGCTGTGGAGATGATCAGTTGTTCAGATGACTTAAAGCCATCTGCCATGGGTACCGGGGGATGCTCTCTGTGCTGATAGTTTCCCACAGGGAAACAGGAGGTAAAAATAGCTTTTCACCCACAGCTGTTTTCCACTTCCATGTTTATGATGCATGATGGACTCAGGAAAGGTGGTCACGGGGCAGTAAGGTGGGACTGTTTCATTAAGAGATCTGATATTCAGATATGGAGTCATCACCTTAGGACCTTGAGAATTGCATGTTGTGAATCTGATCAAGAGCCATTTTACCTTGTAGGAATGCCAGAAAAAATATACATGTTGTGAACACGAAGCTAAGGCAGGGATCTAGCTCATACTGTAATCTTGGTATATTTTGGAAATAGTGCAGTGGTAAGCCAGGCCCTTTAGTTTTTATTTGTAACGTTTCCAGCTTGAGCTGGCATTTTGCTGCAGAAATAAAACCTAGCTGAGCGAGTCAAAAACCCCTTAGCCTGCTGGTACCTGTAAATAGACGACGCTTAATGTAGAACACTGCAGTTGAATGCTTGCAGGCATTCGTACAACTCATGCTTAATTAATGATATAATTAAAGTAACTAAGAATTAAAGTATCTATTTTAAATATTTTCTCATAAATAGAAGTATATGAGTGTTTAAATAACAGCTATTTGTGGACTGCTCAACAGGCTTTCCTTTTAAATCTGCTCAGGGTTATTGTTCATTATTTCTGTTTCCTCTGTTCAACTGGCATCTCCTCATGTTTGGCCATTAACAGGTACCATATGCTCAAAGGGCTGACGGACTTCACTGTGCCCGTCTCTGATGGTACTGGTTCACAGAGTTGTAAAATAGCCGTGTTTGAAGTACCACATTGCACAGATTTTGCAGATTTGAATTGTAGACTCTGGTAGTTCTAATGCATTTATTGATTTATTAAAACAATATCTAATAAAGACAAGAATATTCAGTGCTAAAATTCTTTTTAATACCGAAAAGTTTTGTTCAGTCAGAACAAAAAAAGCAAATGGAACAACCCAGCCCCATTATTATTGATTCACTTCATGCTACTCAAATTACATAATACAATTAACGAGGCTGTAAATGCCATTTTTCTGTCTTTCAGTACATTGCTGAATGTCTGAAGTCCAAAGTCCCTGCTTGCTCTCCTCTGGATGATTGTCCTGCTCTGTACTTTGTCGGTCTGTCTCTTTTGCGGTAGGCAAGCACAGCACAGATAGAGAAAGTGTCTTTCCTAGCAGGGTGGGGATTGGTCTTGGTGCAGGCTGAGGGCTGTGGCACCAGTTCTACGTGCAGGTAGGACATCTAAGCTGTGACTACTGAGGGAGAGGGGTATGGGTGGGCTGCTGCCTGTATAAGAGCCCACAAACACAGGTTCAAGCCTGGCCGTGGTAGGAGTCACAAGCACCAGCTCCTCTCACCTCTTCCCACCCCATTTCCATGGGATGAAGGGTCCCAAATGGGGCCTGATGCTGCCAGCATCTGGTACCTGCAATGGTGAGTGGTGACCCTAGTCCTAAGCTATCTTCTCCCTAGCGGTCACCAACATCTCTGGAGCAGAGGAAGCTACAGCAGGAAACTCAAGGAGCATCTGAAAGGGAGCAGCCTTCCTGCCATGACCCCGTCAGCTCTGGGCAGCTGGCTGCAATGCGGTGGAGCCGGTGCTGGGTGACAGTGGTGCTGGATGCTGGCACGGGCACTAATCTGGCCTCAGACCCGACCCCTGCTCTAGCTCCCCTGTTCTGCCAGGACAGCCATTTGTAGGGCCACATGGTGAATGAAGCTGGGGAACTGATCCAGGACAAAAATAAACCTGATTTGGCTCATTGAATCGTTCTTGCGTGGGCTGAGACAGGAATCAGAGGCTAGAGGCGGGGGAGATGACAGAAGCAGCTTGTGATAGTGCTGCTGCTGCTGGAATCGTTTGTGACCAGGGTCCTGGTTACCAGCTGCACGGGACAGCATGTCGGCTCCGAGGGAGCCGGTGCCTTCTGCACGTGAGCAATTTGGGAGGGCATTCATCACAGACGGGGATTTACTCTCCTTCAGCAGCAGTAATAAA
>NW_010426199.1:32754-47791 GCF_000710305.1 Buceros rhinoceros silvestris | reverse complement strand
GAATAAACAATTCACAACAAACAGCCGTCACTCCAACCGTGCACAGAAAATGACCTGCTCAAATTTGGAATTTTTTCCCTCTGGAGGAGTGCAGAGGATGAAACTGGAACCACCTCAGAAGCTAAAGGGTGTGTGGATTGGGGCTGGACTAGACAACTTTTGAAGGTCCCTTCTGACCCAAACCGTTCTATGATTCTATTTCTTTTTTAATTCATATTTAATGAACACTGAAAATTTACATTAGGAGGTCTGTGCAACTTTCTTAGATTTTACTTGTGGGCAAAGACAACCTTGGCTATTGATGATTAAACAGAAGGCTATAAAGCCGTTAGTGAGCCTTAGTCAACTATATTCTGTTTCTAACTGGCAGACCTCTTTTCCTAAGACATATTCTCTCCAATTCTGTTTTAAAATTATCTGTTTTCCCACTTGAGACTGATGTTCATGGCTGAATACTCCAAATCTTGAGGGGGCATATGTTTTAAGAAACATTTTGATGTGGTGCTGGCTCTGTTTTTTCCTTTTGATTTAACAAATGAGGAATTTTGCAGAGATACAGGTTAGACGAAGCTCTTCTGCTGAGCTATGTTTATGATGCACTGCCTTGGAGAAGCTGCCATCTCAGGCGGGATGCAGCTGTGACTGAGAGAGGAAAAGAGGGAATTCAAAGATATGCAAGTGATGTGAGTCACATGCCTGCACACTCAGCACCGCAAGAGAAACATCCTACTTAAACCCTATTTTTCTTATGGTTTCCCATGAATTGCCTGAAAGAGGGAACAATAATTTAAAATAATTACTCACTGTAGTTACATCCAATATCTTTCCACACTGATTTTTGAGCCTTACGTCTCAGTCTAGCTCAGGAAAGGACAGAGTTATAACTGTACATCGCACTCACATTAGTCATACTCAGTCAAAATCAACATATCAACAAAATATTTTGGAGGCAGAATATAAAACTACATGGATGTAAATTACTTGGAAAGAAAATGAAGCAAATGAAAGTGAAGGGCCTTAGGATGAAAGTTTGTAAGTTAAAAAATATTTCCTGAAAAGTCATAAACTCTGCATTTCCCTTTCATAACTTCATTTATGCAATTATTCTGGCTGGAAACTGCTAAAATCTGCAGAGAACCATTAAAACTTCATCTCGGATTCGTTCCTGTGCAGTGTTACTAAACACTGACGTATCCTGAATGTGAGAACTGCAAAGCTTTTTTCTGCAGAGAATGACCAAACTTCTTGGGATAAAAATAATTTCTACTGACAAACGTAACTGTATACTCCATCTTCCCAAGATTTTACTCTTTATTTTTAGTCTTTCTAATGGAGAAAAATATGGTTGACAACCTTCCTACAGGCATACTGCCATAGGTTTCCCCCGGGAAAGGTGCAGGCAGAGCTGATGCCTCTCCAGCGGTGCAGTAGGGAAGAGTACCCAAGTGAGAGCAAGCAAAGCGAGAGGGAAGGCAGGGGGTATGGGGGGAGGGAGGGGAGCTTTGTGGAAGAGTGCAGAGGAAAGTGTCGCTTGGAGGAAAGAAGGGGAAAATCGTAGGAGAGAAGTTTGCAGTTGGTGGGAACAGGCTAAAAGATGAGTGTGGAGTGATGGAGCAGGCCTGGACTGAGTTCATTTACAAAGAAGGAAAAAGAAACCATGGTATTTCAGGGGGATAAATGGGAAAAAGGGGAGACGTCTTCTCTAGATGTTAATGAATAAGCCTGGAAGCAGAAAAGATGAATAGCAACAAGGAGTCAGGCCTGAGAAATACTCAGGCATATTTTTGATCCTTGTAGTGGATTCACAGTTTGGTTTTTTTTTTTTAAGAAAAGTTAATTGCAATATTAACTTTAATGTTCTAAAAAGGAGATATAATTGAGTAAGTTTCTGAAAAGGTAGTCCATCTAATTCAATAGCAGTTGTCCAGACATATAGATACTAATACACTGGCACCAACAATCTCTTAGAGCTGTAAGAAGAGCTCTGCCCAGCATTCTAGCTAGGGAGGCTGGCAGCTGTGGCCCCTCAACCAGTTGTCCCAGTGAAAGGTGATGCAAGAAAAAGAACAAGCATGGACCGGCCTTTCTGCAGGCTGAACGCCCGTGAAGATAGTCTGTCTGTGTGGCACTTCACATACCCCCGGTCAGAAGGCTCACCAGAGAGGCTACTTACATTCTGTTCAAAGAGTGGTGTAATACAGCACTGTCATTTTTCTAGTGCACCTCTTGAAATGTGTTGTCAAAAAGAACAATTTTTTGGCAAACCTTCTGAGAAGATAATATTTTCAAAAATGTTGCTTTTCACAGAGAGTTTAATGAAACTCTTGATGTTTTCCTTTATTGACCCAATTTAATCAAACCTTGTACTTCCCTCTTTTATTGATTATATTTTCAGTAGAAAACACTACAGCTGATGATCAATGGTTGCAATTTAGAAAGGACCGAGCTGCGTAACGCTGCCGTCCATACTGTCCCTGCGCACTAGGTGTGGTACTGGATCCTATACAGTGGTGTCAGAAACAACTTCAGAAAAACTCCCGTTGCTTTGTAAATGGGGAGGAGACTGTCAAGGCCTTGAGGGCACTAATGGTTCTTAATTTCCCTGAGGAGCCTCACCTGGATGCCACACTACCTGTTCATGGCCCAGGTGCTCCAGCTGAGCTTTGCTGTGGGGTTCCTGTCCGCAGCCGGGTCTCCTGAGACACTGTTTGGGTTTCCTGGAGCGACCTGAGATCTGGCCCATTCCCTTGCTACACCTGCTGAGGTATCGTTGTGATATCAAGTATAACTCGAATGACTCCTGGGCTTGTTTTTAGGTGCTGGTGACCGAGTGATGAGTTTTCCCTGCCACAGGTCGGGTACTGCACTGGCCGCTCTGCCAAGCTGTGCATGTATGGCTGATTTCTCAGCGTGGGGGTTTGGTACTGCTGGGTGTCAGAAGAAAGCAATTCTGTTTGCCGAAACATCGCATTGAATGATTCATGGTAGACAAATGAAGATCTGTGCGCAAGGGTCTCTAAGTAGGACTGGCATCGAAGGAACACATTGAGAGGGAAAAAAAGTTTGCAAGTTTCTGATTAATTTGGTTTATTTATGCACACAAACCTTGAAATATTAATAGAGAATGAATAAGTAATTGAGGGGCTACATATGATTTTTCATTATCTTGGTGTTGAGGTAGGCAGAAAAGTCCTTTGGAAAAGGCACGGGCACATTACAACCTCAAACAGGTCCTAAGCGAGGCCTGAAGCTGCCTAGCTGCCAGGAGTGCCTGAGCACCCCTTAGGCTGAGCAGCCATCACAGCCCACTACTGTGACTTCTATCGAGTCTTATGGGTCCTCTTCTAGTCCGGTAGCAACCTGGGTCAGTTTTCCATCTCCTAAGGCAATAAACTTAAGGGTATACTTTCTCAGCAACTAAACAGATGAAATAAAACAAATCTATATTCAAATTGCCAATAGAAATCCATTAATATACTGTATTAAAAATCTGATATATTTTAATGCCTGACTCATGATTTGTGAGTGCCAGAATTGCCAGCAGACACTTGTCTGAATTGTGAAATGGATTCTCAGGAGGGTGCAGGAGGTGGCATATGTTAGCAGAGTAGGTAGCAGTGCGTTGAGCATTGAACAGGGGCTTATTTTGTTTAAAGTTAAGGCTTTTTCCTTTCAGAACAGGAAAAACAGACAGAAGGGGAAGAGTGAAATGATGGAATTACTAGGAATACTATCTTAATTATTCTTGTATTTAATTTGATTGAGTTCTGGAAGGGCAGTCAAGCTCAAGCCCACGATGCTGGATGTCCCCGCTTTGCTCTTCTCGGGTTTTCTGACCTCACAGGTGCTGGAGGGATAGAGACCCTCTGAAAGATAAGCCTCCCACGTGTGTCAAGCTGCAAAAAAGTACCTGTGTTGCCATGATTACTGTGTTGGGTAAGAGAGAGACAACTGAAAAAAACCCATGAGTTTCGTGGGATATATCTCGAAGGACAGTAACAAACCAGTTCATGCTCTTCCGCCTTTTCTTTAGCTGCTTTTCATCGCTGGCAGTGCCCGTTCTGGCACAGATCAATCCACACGCCTGTTTTCTTTAGTCCAAATGTCCTTCCTGTTGGATGGGGTCCCAATGTCCGTATTTCCAGCTGAAGGAGAGCAAGAAATCCTTTTATTTTCCTGCAGGCTACTGTCTCTGACCTTTTCAGCTTCTCAGTGTTTGGCTCTCCCTATTCTCTGATGTTGGGTATGAATAATTAAAGACTAGGGAGAAGGGAACATAGGAAGTTCTGTGGTTTTATTTTAAATGCCACTGCTGAATTGATGGTAATTTTAAGATTTGCATATCTTTGGGTTTGGTTTGGTTTATTTTTTATTTCTTGAGGTATCCTATTAAAAGGACAACTAGGTGGTCAGGAGGCTAACCAGCACCGTATCAGCCTTCCTGTAGTCAATACCCGTTTCCCCTGTTGATAAAACTGGCTGATAGTTCTGTACCAAATCTTGCTGTGAATGGCCTTGAGGAGGTAGAATATCAGAAGCTGTTTCCTCTTGATGTTCTTGATAGAAGCTTGTCTGAGGCCACAGATCTGCTGATGCTTGTCCTGATGGCAGTGCTGACAGTGGCTGCTGGTTTCCTTCCCCAAGAGATTGTGCAATATAACTCTGAAGACGATTTGTTCAAAACCTACAGCTTTACTATAGAGTACCTCTCTAGTCAGTGGAGTCAGACAAGCATTTCCTGAAGGCAATTTGTCCCAGTTGATCCCTGCCAGTGATTAGTTTGTTTAGGATAAAGGTATGCTGATTTTTAAACATTTAGAGTTGGTTTGGAGCATGGCTTGAAATTGAAACACCACGTTAAAATGTTGACTCTATCCTTCTTTTCTCCATTTCATCCTGAATACCCATGTCTCCTGGGTTTCTGAGTGGAGACTAGAGCAAAACATGCAGCCAAAAATCAGACTGATATTTTGCAAGGTCTCTGCTGTAGGAGGCTTATTTGGCCTCTTCTGAACAGAAGTCTCTTCTTGTGCTTCCTTCTTGGCTTTCGTCAGAAGTGGGTTGACTGCAGTGGCTTCTCTGCCATTCCCTCACCCACAGTCTCAGCTCATATCAGGAGAACATCTCAGCAAGCACATGGCAAGTGTCTGTGTCTACCCTTTCGGGTTTGTTTTAACTTGGGTATCTGCAGAAAAATCACTGTTAATTCCCCAGTAGCATTTAATATAACTGTGAGAATTTTCCTTTGCTTGTTGTTTAGTGGTGGGTGGTGTCCATCCAAAAGGTCGTTTTAAGACATTAAGATTTTTATGTGTCTCTCTTGCCTATAAACCATGTCAAGAACCCTTCCAAATTCAAAGCTTCCATATGGGTTTTTACAGTCTAGGGATGTTGCCAAATTATCCCTAAGTCTGCTTTATTGAATTTGGCTGTTTAAAAGTTAACCATTTTGCATGGCGGTTCACTTGTTCCGTGCTTCGGGATTGCAGCCGTCTCCAGTGCAGGCTGCCCTGTCCAGCTGGGCGCGAGCTCTGCTCGTTCTGACCACTTCTCCGGAGTACCCTGTATCCAGCGGGAATCATTGCTTACCGCAGTCTTTAAAAGCAGATGAAAATCCTGGCTCAGCGTGGCTAATAGTTTTGCTATCCACTTTAGGGGTCTCAGGGTTGTACCCTTCTATTTCAAAAGATGTTAGATTAGGGACAAAGGTTTTTTTGATGGCCTGGACTAGTTAGGTTTAAAAGCAGCTCTTTTCAGGCTGAGCTGACCTAGCAGGCACCTTGGCAATGCTGGGTAATGCTGGTAAATACAATGAACTGTTCAATTGGAAAATTATTTTAATAAGCAGCATTTTAATAAAACCTGTGGTTTGCCCTCTGAATCCTGATTAATAAAAGTAAATCTCTATTACCCTCTCACTTGGCTTTACCTTCCTGTTTGGTAGAATTTTTTTTTTTCAGTAGCAGCGTTAGATTCAGCCATTATTTGGAGTAATTCTTGTGCAATGCAAATCTAATAGACCTGATGCATAGCAATTCCTTTAGAATAAAAGACAACTGCCTTTATTCAGCTTACACAATCCTTTCCTGAAAGAGCCCTTTATACAGCTCGGTTGTGTCAGCAGTAATCAGGGACTGAGTGGCGGTGCATGCAAATCAGTCGGCAGCTGCTGTTTAATTGGGCTGGGGGAGTCAAATAATCGATTTGCCAGTGAGCACAAGGGTAGACCATATTTAATGCTCACGGCCTTCCAGAGAATTGTGTGGCTCATACCTTTCGGTGCTGGCAGCTGGAGGCAGATGTAGCCGGACGAGTCTGTTATTGTCGCTGTCGTTGCCCTGCCCAGCTAGCACCCAGGCTGCCGCTGCCAGCAGAGCTCCTGGCCCTTCCAAGGGCAGGTGTCAGCAGCCAGTAAAACTTCCCACCGGTATTTTATGCTGGGAAGTAAAAGGAGAGTTTTGCTATTCCCTTGGTATTCAGACTGTCCCCAGAGTTGCAGCACAGGGTAGAAGCAAGCCTTCTACCTGTACCTGCATCTCTGGTTGGTGTGAATAGCTTCTCTTAACCCCAGTATTTATTTACATCGACACTTAGGTGTGACAGGAAGCTGATTAGAACTGCAGACTAAGGCAGTCAAACCGACCCAGGAGCCTGACCCATTCCCTAAACCGGAACTTTGGGAAGAATGGGGAGATGGAAGAAGTGACAGCTTTAACATGACAAGCTTCTGTTGTGATCGTAGATATAAATCTGGTTTCACGAGTGGATGAAAACCCCTGTTCCTGCTGTGCAGAGTGCGGGCTCATGCCAAAGATAACCTGCACATTTCATTTTGTTTAAAGAGACAGAAGGTGCTAAAAATTGTTTTGTACCTCTATTTTTCTAACAATAATTTCTAAACTGCTTGTGTGTGCTTCATGTTTTACTGAAAGTTGCTATCATGTCCTCACAGCACGTGTTTCCAGAAGAGGGAGAAACCATAGTGATTTTCACGGAAAGTGAAAAAAGGAAAAGACAAGTCATGCACGGGACTGTTATACACTGCAAACTGAAAACTACCCCATTGCCAGCCTTCTCCTCTACCAGCCTCTTCTCGGACAATTTTGCCTATTACTCTTCATGAAGATCAAAGCTGTTCAGTATCTTTTTGTTATTGGATTGCAGCTGTATATACTTATATGTTATATACTTATTCAAGCTCGTAATGGAATATCGCCCTGGACTAGTGATTCTCCATGCCGCAGTACAACAGCAGTGAACAACTGACAGTGAATAAGGCTTCTAGGATTCTGGTTTGTTCCAGAAGGAAGGGATGGTGAGGAGAAGAGTGCAGGTGCCTTTTGCCGTTCAACTGCAGCATGACTCTAACCTTGTTTAGCTGCGTTTTTAGTTTGTGTTGAGTGACGTCGTTTCTTTGGCCATATCAGGTTGCACAACAAGCAGAGCAGTGCTTAGGGCTGGTGCTTCACACTTGATTTTTGAGATGTCTGGACCCACTGAACTCCTTCAGCAAGAGGAACTTGTCCTGCTGTCCTGTCAGACAAATGAGCAGGCAGCAAAAACCGTTTCAGAGGAGATAGCTTCTTTGGTTTGGGGTTTGTTTATATGTATAGTTAGAAAAAAATAATCTGGATGTATATGTGAATCTCCTTGCTCTGCTTCTCGTTTGGACCCTGTTCCTTTTCTTCCTGTGGAAGATTTCCTCAGTGACCATTCAGTGAAAATACTTGTTCAAAATTCAAAGGGCAGTAATGAGTCACAAAGAGGAGATCTTACTATTGGAAAATAAACCAAGAGCAGTGCAAATGCCACCGAGGTTTTTCAGGTGGTGGCTGCCGCTTCTTTGTGTTGCTGTGGGTGCTCATTCAGCAGTTGCTTTTTCCTCTCCGTTACAAGATGTGGAGAAATGAAGCACTGTTCATTCCCACGAACTGCTTTGGGTTTGCAGATTCCTCTCTTTACCCCTTATTTTGCTGTTTCTGCCCCCTCCCTCCTCCCCCGCAGCCTTTGTGCAGCCTGCCAATCCTTCGCTTAATCCCAGAGAACATATTTTAGGTACTGGCACAATGAAGAAAAAAGAGACAAATTGATTTGCATTTCTTATCTGGGAGATTCACTTGCAAAACTAGTACAGTTTCACTGACGCAGAGGCAGGAGAGATGATCCTGTAAATCTGACATCTCTTTATAAAGGCTGAGACGAAAGGGAGTGGGAGGATGGTCTGAGCTCACTACAGGAAATAATACTGTAGGTAGATTTATTTGTTGTCTCAGTCCGTGTTTCACCAAAGTTTTCCTCGTGGTTTGGAGATGCACACTCACAGTGCCATTGTATGGCTACCCAGTCCCTGTTTATCCAGTTGCACTCAACTCCATTTCCCTGCAGTGCAGCTAGAACTGAGCAGGGGAAACAGCCACCTGGCAGATGGGGTGTACACATCCTGCCATTCCACTTACCTCGTCTTTATTTTTATGCATATGCACATGCCGAGCTCAGTGGTTCACTTAGTTTCAGTGAGGTTAAAAACTGTTTTCAGCAAGTTGTGCGAGATGGATCCTCTTTGCCCTTCCCCTGCTTTCCTGGGAGGCAGAAGTAACCAGAGCAGAGAGATTTCCTTAGGGAAATCTCAAGCCTCCCCCTGCTATTGCCTGTCTCTGGCACTTGTCCCATTCAGGTTTCCACTACGTCAGGCTGCAAACTGTGAGCAGGGACTTTCTAAGCTGTCTCACGGCAACCTGCGCTATTCCACTGCCGCTGACATCGCAGTGCCTCTCTGATGCGCAAGGAGTGGAGGGGTGAAAAGCCGGTCCTGCTCTCCGGCTGGCAAAATTCCCTCCCAACTTTCAAACAGGTGCTTGGTCAAAGGCCGGCGGCAGCGGTGCTGTACGGCCCTTGTGGCAGTGCAAGGGCGTTGCTTCCAAGCAGGGCACAGAGCAGTTCTTTAGCATAATTTTGGGCAAAAATAAATGAAAACCTGAGAGGTGGAAAAAGAAAAGTGGTAATAGTCTGGATGAGACAGTAATCTCCTTGGTGCCTCTGCACTTAGTGCAGCCTCTCACAGCTCAAATACACATGCAGTAGGCAGAAGGGTTGCCCACAGCTTAGATCACTGTGTTCTCTGTTCAGGTGCCTCCGCCACCTCTCCAGGCACGTCTAGAAACACGGAGACTAGCGAAACATGGGTCTTTGGGTACCTGGTCCTTGAAGCAAGCAGGAGTTGCAGATCAGCCAGTATAGATATGAATGTGCTGCTCCAGGAGCTGGTTAATCTTTTAGAGCTCCATCTGCTCTGCTCGCTGCAGCAGTACAGCTGCCCTGCGCTCCCTGGGGCTGCTCTGTTTTACATCAGTGTAAAGGAAGAAATGGACTCTTAAATGTTTTATTTTCATTGTCTGATGCTCTTTTTGCCCCTCTCCTTCCATTCTGCCTGCTTCAGCATCTTCAGTTCTGCTCGCTGGAACTGTGAAATCACAGGATAGGAAAATCTTTGAGGCTGGAAGGGACCTTGGGACATTGCCTACAGATGGCTAGGGCAGGCTGCCTAGGGCGAGCTCCAGCCAGGTTCTGAGTATCTCTGATAATGGAACCTCCACAGCCTCTCTGGGCAACCTGCTCCAGTGTCTGATAATCTTCACAGTGATTTTATTTCTCGTGTTTGAACGGAACCTCCCGTGTTTCAGTTTGCGCCCGTTGCTTGTCTTCTCACTGGGCATCTCCAAGCAGAGTCTGGTTCAGTCTCACATCAACTATTTATGCACACTAATGAGACCCTCCTGACCCTTCTCTCCTCCAGGCTGAGCAGTCCCAGCTCTCTCAGACTTTCCTCATCTGAGGGAGATTGCACTCCCTGAATTACCTTAGTGTCCCTTTGCTGGACTCACTCCAGTATGTCCCTGTCTCTCTTGTACTGGAAAACCCAGAACTGGGCCCAGCACTGTGGATGTGCCTCACCGGTGCTCAGCAGAGAGGAAGGATCACTAAATGCCAGAGCACTCACTCCCAAAATCGTGACCAGACAAGGGATTGGTTTTGATAGTTCTGTACCCAGGCCATGGAGCAAAATAACTTCCATGGATTTTACTTTGTAGTGTACCTGCAGAGTAGTTTGCTGTTTGGCTCTGCATCTGAAGAATCTTTTCTCAACGGCAAAGCAATCCCTGCAAGCCAAGCCCCACTGTCAAGGCTGTGATGAGTTGGTTTGTGGTGCTGGCCTGGTCCTTGGGAAATCGTGGGGTTTTGTGAGGTTTTTTTTTTTTTATCTTATTGTTTCACCAACATAAAAGTCATGATGTCTTTTAAAAAGACATTTTAAGGATTTTTGACTTGGATTTTGTGATAAGACCTATCATTGAATTTTTTACTAAGGCAAATGAACTGAAAAGAATAATTTTCAGTTTCTTCTAAAATGCTCACAGAGTCCACGGAATGATGACAAATATTCCATAGTCTTTCTGTAAGTGGGCTGCTGGCCTCTGTTATTTAGAGGTATTCATGAATTGATACACTCAAGAAAGAGAGTACTTAATTCTGCAATGTTCAGGTTTTTTCACTGGAATAATCGTTCTGTGATATCTGGCAAGTAGCCATCGCCCTGGTGGTGCTATTTTTGTCCTTACGTAGAGCTAGATTTTTATTATGATGGCAGGCTAGACTATTCCATTAGGATTTCTGTAGGGTGTTAATCGTTGTGGAAAGGAGGTTTTGTTAAATATATCTCCACTGATTTTCAATGGGTAGAAAATGCTTTTTCTGCTTACAGATCACACGATAAAAAGGTCATGTTCCTGTCCATTTCCGCTTCCAAGCCTCAGACCAGTTCAAGGAGGGATTCTCTGTAGTAGCTCTATGTTTTAAATTACATCATCCAGTATTTTACCTCCTCGAACCACATGTAATTAATAGATAGACTTTATGTGAAATACTTCTGTAAAGCAGGTAAATGCAGTGTGCAAAATCTAACTATGGCTCAGAAGACAAATCTGTGAGGTGTAAGAATCCATCAGTGTGGAGACAACCACAGGATCTGATCTCATCATCTGTGCCCATCATACTTTCAATTGCAGCTCCGACAAATTGCTAGTGCGTGACGTGCTCTGGGCTTCAGGAAAAGCCAGCAAGATGCTGATCCCGGAGGTACTTCCTGAGTCATAAATCCCCTTGTCATTCTACTCCTGTTTCAGGTGTAGCAGTGGCAAAGTCAGGCAACTTTTGCTTTTGTATTTAGCAGGTAGACTCGTATTTGCAAACCCACGTTTGACACCTGTGGTTATGAAGTTTGATACCTATCTGGTTATGAAGTTTCTGTTGTTAAAATGGATTTGGTACTTCATCAGCTACATCTCCCACATAACACGCAAGTGAGATGCAAGGTGTCTTTCTGTCCCAGCTAGTCCCTTCTTAAAACGTATGGACTCTAATATTATCAACAAAACATTTTTAATCAACTCTGGTAGCTGCTCCACGAGTTTTACAGACTCCCTGGGAAAGACAATCGGTAAGGCTAGTACCTTGACAACTCATGAAAAAAATTACCATGGAGTGACTGAGTGAAAGGTTAGAACTGATGAGTGTTTTAATCAATAATACATGAGCTGGATGAGCAGTATACTGTACTTGGCAGTGTGCAATCAATAATACATTGCTATGCTCAACTTTTTAATCCTCAAAAAAACTACATCAAAAATTTCATGCTAGACTGCCCACGAGAATCAATAATAGAGAAAGGTCTCTTCCCCTTAGTACAGTTTAATTAAAAGCATAATGAATTTATTTACTAAATGATGCTACAAATCTATTATACATCTTTTGGAAATACCAAATGGAAAATAGTGTTTAATATAGTTTTGAACTTTCCAAAACTGGAAAGGCAAAGATTAAAGTTGTCATTGTAACACTTCGGTTAGTTGCTGAAGAGTAAAATCTTGGAAAACAGAGTTTGCTTAAATCAAGCCAGGTCTGTTATTACTATTTACTGTATGTATCACTGTAGGATGTAAAAGCCTCATCAGAGGGGTCGTGTTCCAATATACCCAACATATAATTTTCTGTTTTCCTCCTGCTTTACAGACATCGCCTCTTACAACTTGAGTCTTGAGTTAAACCCAGCTCTTTCTGTGAAAGAAGTCTGGCACTAGCTAGGAATCTATTTTCAAAACAAGATGTAAAATTTTCAGTAAAATTCACAAAAGTTTTATACTTTAGCTTATGTACAGAATCACACAGCAAAGTTTTATACTACTGAAGTTTTGAGCATATATAGAGCATTTACCATTATACAAAAAGGAGGATCAACCTTTTCCTAATGCCAGCTGACCACATTTCTATTTCAGGCTTGAAGTCATTAATTCCTTCTTCCTGAATCACAAAGGGTATTGCTTTGTTAGCAGTACTTCAGATCCCCCTGGACTTCTGCTACTCTTTTACTGCATCACCAATTATTTGTGATGTATTATTAATGATATGTGATCTATACTTGCACCGCTTCCACGACTGTGTAGTGGTGGCTCATTTAAACAAGAAGCAGGAGGGTCTGTAAAAAAAGTGACTTTTCTTTTGTGGCAAGTTGCCAGCTCTGTTATATAAGAGGATTTTTATTCAAAGTCTTATGAAAACGCTGTTGTGTGCACATCCATACCTGGCAGGCACAGGCTCCTGGACACGCTCACACGCGTCTGGACAATGACTGGGGAGAAGGTGGGAAACGTGCAAGGGAGATCAAACCCAGACTGTTTTTTGCCTTCTAGAAAAGAAAATATTGCCTTTGGTACTGAACAAAGATAGTTAGGAAGAGAACCAGTTTTATTCTCCTAGGGGGGTTTTGTTATTCTTTCGAGCTAAGGTCCTCCTAGAGCTGGGATAGAGCACATAGGAGGAACGGAGTGCTTACCTGTGTGGTCTGGTGGTTGCCGCAGTTCTTTTGGTGCTGGTTTTAAGGTGTAGCATTCAGTGGGGATGTTTTGACTCCAGTAAAATCAGTAGCATATCACTAACACAACCTGCGTGTGGTATCTGCGTGCGATCAGACGAATGTGTTGGGAATGACCCTGCTGTGGTAACATAAGATGTTTTCTGTGTTAAACAACAGCAAAAAATTGAGAATGGGACAAGCGAATACTGCTGCCTTACCATTATCAAACCGCACAGAAACCATGACAGGAGGATCCCTCAGCAGTGTGTCCAACTGCAACTGTGAGGAGATGTTTGTGAGGTTTTGGCTGGGTCTTGGCCAACTCTGGTGGAACCCTCCCTGTGGAGAACTGAAAAGCAGAATCCAACCTTTTCTTCACAAACACAACAGAACAGTAAAAGAGAGTTTCTGCCAGGTTGGGATTGGTATGTGAAGATAAGGCTGGACTTCCTTATCACTCCTCACAGCTACCTTACTTCATGTGTACAATAATTTTTGCAAAACCTTATAAAACAGACAACTGAAATACTAAGAAAACAAATGTAAGTATTTCTGAAGGCAGGAAATAAAAACAATAAGAATTTATCACAAAGGAATTTCCCTGCTTTGCAGTCTGAGTAATCATTGTCTCTGAAACTCATCACAGGGATGTAATGAAAACGTCTCTTTTCATGCTGTTTGTGTCGTTTGAGAAAGCATCCCCCAGTCAGGACAGACCCATCGAGGACAGGCTTGTGCCAATATCTCAGCTACCAACAGAAGTTAAACTCCATGCACAGACTTCAGCCTCTCGCAGCGGCAGGGTGAGTTCACCACGACCCTCTGCATCGCAGCAGACGCCTGTCCTGCCTTACTGGAGGTATGACACGGGTAGTCACTGCCCTGCCAGTTAGGAGTGAACCCCTTGGTTTCCTTTATGTCACTGCAGAGACAAACACCCCCGGAGTATGACTCAGTCTCCAATCTGCTAATTTTCTGGAGGTGTCTGCTTCTCTGCATTTACTATTGAGGGAGTACGAAATGACTATTCCCCTAAATTAGGTATTCTGCTCAGATGTTTCAAGCTGGAAGAAGGAATCTGCGTCTAAGTCCTGCACATCCTTATAAAGACTAGGCTGAAGTTCTTGCCATCGTTACCCAACTTAGTTAAAGTCACCCTCAGTGTGCCTGCACTCAGGTCTGATTCCCGCGTGGAAAATGCAGCACTAACTACCTGTCTGCGTGGATGTGGCTGGGCTCAGGTAGTGCTGACATCCATGAAAGAGTGCAAAGTTGAGAATAGGTGTTTCTTGCAAGATAAGACCTTGGTGCAAGGAGGTGCAAAGAATTAGCAGTGATTATTTCCAAAAATAATAAACTTTGCTATTTGCATGCGAGAGTTTCTCCTTCTCTCAAAAAGGAGATTAATTACTGATATCATCCTCTTAAAATTGTTTTTAAAAAAATCATAAAATCCTTAACGCATGTCAATCTATAGCTACAGGGAGGTAAAATTTGTCTCTAAATATTGTAATACAAACTCTTCCTAATGCAGAAGATTAAAGTAATAAACCGTGTGGTTTTGTCGCTCTTGCTGTTTGTACCGTAAAGTCTGTAGAAAGAGTAACTCAGTTTGTCAAGCAGGATGGAAACTTGTGAGATCGCTTGCTGCCTTGCAGAGAGCTTTGGGTGGCTGATATCTGAAGCATTACCTACTTGTAAGTGATGCTAAATCTCTCCATTTCATCCTTCAGTTTTCTTCTTTCCCCACCACAGTTGTTTTCCGGGCTACACTTTTTATTTGTATTCGGTTTTATCTGAAAAATGCTGACCAAGGAGCTTTCTCTTGACTGATAGATCTCTCAAATGATCCTCCACAGTGATTATCATGGAATTAATCATTTGACTCCATCAGCAGAAAGACCCCTCTGTTGACTTTCAGCAGTTGCATGTTGTCATTATTATTGTACACCAATAAATTTATTTGGGGCTGAATGACAGCAGAGGATGTCATCTGGTCGGGGTAGTCTGCAGTGGAGTTGCTTTGGTTTGATTGCTGTAGTGTTGGTTAAAATTCCTCTCAGCAGCTCTATTGCTTGATTGCTGGGTACTGCAAATTCAGGAGAATTAGAGCTGTTTGAGCGGCGTGGA
>NW_010426199.1:26052-32674 GCF_000710305.1 Buceros rhinoceros silvestris | reverse complement strand
CGTGGATAGACTGTGATGATTCAGCAGATACTCTGCCTTTGTTCTTTTTCTAGCACCCCCACATGAAAACCTACTTTTCCTACTTTGCCCATGGAGAGACAGCCTATTTTATTTCTTTTAACCACCTCCAAATGACGTCTCCTGAGACCTCTTGGAAAAAACACGAAACCCGACATACTGTTAGATATAACCCACTCTCGCTCTGACATATTTTATGAAATCAAGGGCTGATAAAGTCAGATGACTTCACTTACTTCTGCCTTACTTTTCAATTCTAGCTTTACATCCCCAAAATGCAAGGGGGGAGGAAAGGTTGAATAATGATGCTTAAGTACTTGGGGAAGTAGAAATACAGCATTGCTAGTCCCAGAAACATTCTGCTGTGTTTCAGATGTGCACGATGAACCTTGACCTCCAATGAGAGTGATGGTTTTGAGTTGGGATTCAGTGTTACCTTAGGGAGGGATAGGTGAGATGTGCCACACCAGCTTCTGACTTGGAGTAGGATTTGCCGGTTGGCTTATGCCGGGCTAAATCCATGCTTCTGTGGAAGGGCAGAGTCCAGTTTAGCTCTGCGCTGGCTGTAACTCCTATCCCATCATCTGTGTTTCTTTAGTGACCCGATTATTCTGAAGTGGGTCAGGGCAGCTCAACGATCTGGCTGAAAATAAACCTGTGCTTTGGGTTCATTTTCAGTGGTCACTCACCGCCCTGCAGGGGAATAGGTGACACCCTGCAGGGGAATAGGTGACACCCTGCAGGTTCCTCCTGTGTGGTAGCAGGAGGGCAGGCCTGTCCATTCAGCAGCATCATGGGCTCAGATCTGCTGAGACCACGTGAGAAATTGTGAATTTAGGTGTCTGAAGTGGAAATGCTGAGTCTTTGAATAGCCAGTAGGCACAAGGATTCCTTTCAAAGCTTTTCCAGTGTGACTATCTTCAGCAGCAATCTATTCACAGTCCGCTGATTTAGAGAAGTACCAGTGGCAATGAATATTGTTGAGCAGTGACACTGGTTCAAGGGTGGAAAGGCTTATTCCTGCAGTGATTATGTTACTGCACAGCACATCTTCTGCTGGTGTATATTTGTTCATGCAGCACTGGACTTAATCAGGAGCTGTGAAGTCTGTATCATGTGAGGAGTCTTGCTGAAGAACCGGAGTTCCTTTTTCTTTTCTTTCTTGGTTTTTTTTTTTTTTTTTGGATGGTTTTCTTGTCAGTTGTTCCACAGTAAAGCTGCATGGGGAAGGAGGCTGGGCTGCTGTATAGCACTGGAAAGCTGCCCCCTGCTCCTCCCCAGACAATCAGGGGAGTTGGACAGCAGGGCTCCATTGGGAAGCCCTCTGAGAGATCCCCCTGTGCACCCAGGGTCCTGGAGCAGCACAGAGGTGATGGCATGGTGCGCTGTGTGCTGCTCTCGCAGGTACTCATCCGTTACAAATTCACCCTGATCCTCTTCCCAATCCCATTTGCTTGTGTTCCTCTTGATGAAGTTGCACAAGTACAGAGACCTCAGAGCTGACTGGCAGGCCAGATCCGGATTACAATGCTCTGTGGACTTTGCAGGCCAGATTAAAGTACTTGGGAGGATCAGTCTGGCTCATGGGCTGTATTTTTCAACTTTCTTGTCATAGAAAAGTATTAGGAGTTGTAAGAAGGACTCCTGTGAGCTTATATTTTACAATTTGGTGTTGTAACTGTTTTGTTAGGGAAGAGTTATGTTATTTTTGTCTGTTGTTTTTTTCATTGCAGCAAACGCCTGTTGGGTCTCCTGCATTGAAAAGCAAACCCCATTCCCCCCATTATAAGCAATAGTCTCATCTCCTCTGCTCCCATTTTCCAAGCAACTTAGCAAGATGAGACAAATGCTTCAAAGGTGCTTATATTATAAATGCTTCCAATGAGTCTTGAGCAGGCAGGAAAGCTAATGGGCCAATCTCAGTTTAAAGAAAGCTGGTTAAGAGCAAATGCATTTTGGTTTATAAATGAACAATGGCAGGTAAAGGCACGTATCTGCATAATAGAGTTCTCACCTGTAGAGCATTTTCCATCTCCATCTAGAGATCTCTATGTACCTTGCAAAGAAATGTGAGTAATGTTCTACTTCTGTGTCACAAGAAAAGTGAAGGGCAAGCCTGAAACACCTTCCCAAGGACATGTTGCCATCAGTGGGAGAGTTCTGTGGCTAGGTGTCAGATTTGTTTATGCTGGGCATCTTCCATCTTCACCACCACTGGTGAATCAGTCTTGAGCAGATTTATGAAATATTGTGTCTCCTTCGCAGGAAGGAAGTGTTACTGTTCTCACTGTGCACATGAGGACTAGTGAGAGACTTCAGCGGAGTGTGGGTGTCAAAGAATGCCCCGTGCAAAACTGCTTCACCACCATCATGTGAAACTGGACTTCTTTTCTCAGGCTGGAAATGCGAGGTGTGCTTAGGAGCAGTGCCTGGCCTGGGAGAGGTGCATCCCTCCTGCCTAAGCACCGCTGCAGTCCGGGTGCTGCCTGCTCCCCCGTGCAGGCAGGCGCGGAGCAGATCTAACACTGCTGCCCAGGAGACCTGATTTAGGCTTACAAATACAGGGAGACGGGGCAGAGCTGCAAAGCCCCGTCTGTCTTAAATACCTGGGTTTGGCCCTTTGCAGAAACTGTGCTCATTCACTGCCTGCTCTCAGGACTGACTGTATCGAGTATAGTCAGTTCTGTGAGGGTTCTCATTGATTTGGAGTTTAATTATTCCTCTTGTAGAAATAGATTTCTAGATTAATTGTTCAAGGAAGATTACTGTTGACGGATCCCATGCAGGCTCTGATAGGATCTTTCACATTTTATACAGCGTAGAGTAGGAACAACAGGAACAACTGTACCCTTAGGTTCCCTACG
Organism: Buceros rhinoceros silvestris; assembly: GCF_000710305.1. Lineage (NCBI taxonomy): Eukaryota > Metazoa > Chordata > Aves > Bucerotiformes > Bucerotidae > Buceros > Buceros rhinoceros. The sequence goes on along the minus strand of NW_010426199.1, from coordinate 29,792 downwards.
AAAATAATTCCTGAGGGTATAGCAAATGCAAGGAGCAGTTTGCTGGTCTGCACACCTATTAAAATCTCAGCGCTTCGTCAGGTGACGCACATGGATAAACACACACTCCCTTAAGTTCAGTTTCAGGCAACTTGCTACAAGGTGGGAAATGAGTCTGAAGCCAGCTGGAAGAAGCTGGCTTTACTGAGTTTAAGATTTTTTCCCTGCTGAGTATCTCACTTGCTTCTGTTCATTTTAGTGAGAAGTTTGATGGAGGATGTGGAAGAAAGTGGTGGACTTTAGTCCTTTGTCTAATGAAAAGATAGGGATAAATGCCACCCCTGCCAGATGATTCTCTCCATTAGTCCCTCATTCGAAAATGCCTTTCTTTATCTCTTCTCTCTCTGTTTTCTATCTGAAGATTACAGTTTCTTGGGAAAAGATTATTTATTTTATTTTATTTTAATGCCTTGCAGTATTTTAAATGGCTTGGAGCACTCTCCACTGGTTAATATGCAAACATGTACATCCAGCTGGGCAGTATATATAGATAACTTTGAACAATCTGTAGGATATGCAGCACTTCCCTGGCTGGTAGTTAGGGGATGTGCTAAGCACGTGACGTTATTGTTGCTAGGGGAAGAACATGACACAACTAGAAATATTTGAGGACATCAAAATCAGAATGAACTGGGATAACTATGGTGCAAAAATGGCAAAATAAAATTGATAGAGGGCAAACCTATGGGAAATGTAAGTTCATTAGCTCTATTCTTTCACACAGCAGCAGAAAAAGTTTAGAACTGACTTCAATGTCTTTGATAGAAGAAAAGAAAAAAAAAAGACCAAAAAACTGAACCGAAAAACTCCAGGCTCCAGTTTGAGAATTAGCTGTACCACCTGCAGGTCATTTTGATTTTCTTGTATTAGTCTTCCTTAACTTTTTCTATGTAAATGTATACAGATATTTTGGGCAGATTTTGTAGGCTGGGTCGGGCAGGCTGAACAGCATAGGAAATGAGGATAGAATAGTATAAAAAGGGTGTTATCTTGATATTTGCATCATTGTCTCATATCAAACTTGGCATTCTGCTGGATTTCATCTTTTTGTTCATTGCTTCAGTTATCAAATTGCTGCATTTTTAAATAAACCTTTTGGGGAGAATGTGGACATTTAAATTTAGCACTAGAGGTCATTTAACAATATTCCTGAGACTTCAGCTATTTACTTTTCTGCTCTTCAACTTTCTGAGTTTACGCTTCTTGCTCTCCACTTTGTGGATGCTAAAATTTTACACAGGTCTCAAAATGGATTGGACAGCTCCCTGCTAATTTGTCCCGCAAGCACGTAATTTCTGGTTCAAGGAGGCTGAGCTGCAGGCTCCTGCCTCTGGCTGGGTATCCAGGGGTTGTATTACCATGTCTTTTCTTTGTTGAGCTCTTGCCTGGACCATCAGTGTTGGTTGTTAGCGCTGACCACTGCCAGTTTTATCGGTACCAGTGTCTGATGACACCCTTTCAGATCATGTTTAAAGCCACTCATCAAAAATAAAAAGGAAAAGCCCAAACTGATCAAGAAATTGCTATCCTTCTCAGCCAGTCCTTTCTGCCTTCCCCTGCTCTGTGCTTGGATGTATCTCCCATTCTTCAGGCCAGCTCCCAAATCCCAGAGCTGTTTCTGGAAGCAAGAGAAATGTGGCTATCTGGTTTCATAATGCTTCAGTAGAAGTCGGTGGGAAGTCTCTGATTTCAGTGCAGTTTGGATCGGGCCATAGCATCCAGTTCATTTTAAATTTGCAAAATCTGTTTGCTTACGTGTTTTAAATCAAACACTTGCTTTGCTGGAAGGAGATTGAGATTTGAAAAATAAGATGGAATAGTCCATAGAAAAATGCTTCCAGAAGTGTGGCATTGCTGATAGGTTCAGAATTTGTTTTCCAAGTTCTAATTTGATAGAGCTGGAGTTGAAACTGCTCAAATTGCTAAAAGCTTAAAGAAGAATTGTAGCTCCTCAGTGTGATCGTTTCCTTTTCAACAACCACCTCCTTTGGTATGTTTGCCATTGCAGAGTTCAGTCTGTGCATTTGGTATCCTCGCGTGAATTAGGGACCGTGGATACTTTTTTTTTCTGTCTTACAACTGAGCGCGAAAAACTTGTCAAGCTCTTAATCTCTGCCCCAAAAATAGCTTTGATCTTTGCAGGATACAATACCCACTAAATGTGCATGATATTAATATCTTCTTTTGTACGTCAATCTTAGCTAGATTTTCCTTGAGCAAGTGACTGGGACACCATTTTTCTCTGCAATTTTCATGGCTTATAGGAGAAAGTTAAGAAAGGCACAGTTTCTATAGATAAGATTAAATGCTTTAAAAAAAACTATTTAAGAAACCGTTAAGATTTTAAACTGGAATCCTGGTGATTTGCATTTTCAGAGTGTAGTACAGGCATTACTGGAGTCATCAAAGCAAGCCTTGTTGAAGGGTAATGTTAGATCTTTTATTCACAGGGCGCATTGGGTCACATCCTGTAAATGTTATAGTCCAAATGTCCATTGTCTTGATTTATAGAGTAATATCGGGAATTACACAAAACACAGTCTGTGCTAGACCTCTGTCTGCTGTGAAATCAAGTCCACAATATTTTCCATGCCCATTTCAAAGGATAATAATGAAAATCCATGAGATGTGATTTTCCTGAATTAGGATCCAGACAGGAGTGAATGACAACCTTTAGGTTGCCACCTCAGGATATATCTAAAATGTCTGCAACCACTTGGCACCTGTAAGCCCTATTGACGGTTATTCCTTCCGATAATAAAAGCCAGTTTGTGTCACCAGAGTGATAAACAATACCCCCCTTAGTAAGCAAAGAGATTAACAATACATGACATTAAACACAAGATCTGCAAAAAGGAAGAGTGTTCAGTAACTCCTCTGAGCTTCATTTTATCTCGAAACATAAATTTTGTTGCCGATGGAACTCTGTATAAGAATTAATTAGGGAACTTCACAAGCAGTCAAAACTCTTGTATGCCATTATAAATTTATCATTACTGAAAGGATCTATTTCTGCTGTCAGACATCATGCTTATCTGGCAGACTGCACAAAGAACATGGAATAAATAACCTTCTTCTTTGGAAAAATGTTTGGAAAACTTGTTTTTAAAAAGGCAGACATTGTGTTTATTGTCTGTAAAGCATTTCTGAAAAAAACAACCCGTTTAGTATTCTGCCATTCTAATGTTCAAACAATTACAGCCAATCCCTTGGATTCCCCACTTGGAGAGAACCTGCACAATGTCGTGTTGAATACTGCAGTGCATGTGCCTGCCCAAGGATGTTCCTTACCTAAGACAGGTCGAAGGTGGGCTGGGAGGAAACCATTACCATGTAAATGCTTAGACAAAGTCCTCTTGGACTGCAGAACCAACTTACCGGTCCATTAATTTTCATTTGGATTGTATTAGCCATAAACAATGAGTCTCTTCTGTCATCTTCTAATCTTACCTCACTCATTCCAGCATCACAGATGAGTTGTATCATCACACATCTAATACTGCGAAGAGAAATGGGAAAGCCAGTGTTTCGTATTTTCTACTTATTACATACAGTTAAACATGCTGTGTGGCCACTTATTTCAGTAACTCAACAACTCCACCCCAGCCCCCCGCCATGTTTCAGAATAAGTGATCTAGAAAAGGGGGTTGCGAGTGCTTTTCCTGTAGTGGCTGGCCTTTAAAGGGCAGGCCCTGTAAAAA
>NW_010426199.1:23169-25979 GCF_000710305.1 Buceros rhinoceros silvestris | reverse complement strand
GGTTGTTTTTCTGGTGTTGGCTGGAATCAAGGGCCCAGCCACTGTAAAATCTGAATGCCTCAGAAGTATTTTTCACGCAGCGTGTGCTTTGTTAGTGAAGTCACTTTACTTGGTACCGAGGAAAATTCTTTTTCCCATTCTCTGTGCACTATTGGGTACCTTGTGTAGCTCAAACACCATCACAGATAACAATTTATTAGAGACTGTGTAGCGCTGCTGACACAAGCCCCTCTGTGAGCTGCACTTGCTGATCCCCCAAAAGAGCACCGGCTCCTCTGAAATGCTGAGCAGTAGAGCGTGAGGAGAAGGTGCTGTATTGTATGTTTCCTGCTGCGAGGTATTTGCATAATCATGACCTTGTACAAATGAATTAATTGTTCAAGCCAAAGCGGCGACTGAGTGGTGTGAAGGTAGCAAAGGCTGCTCTGCTCTGTGGAGCAATGCTCCTTGGCAGCCAGCTCTCTGCAAGGCGCAGTGCCCCCACTGGCTCCTCCCGTTGGTCGCGCTTATTGAAGTGCTTTTTTCTTTGCACTTTTATTATGCTCTCTAGGAAATTCTGAGGTTTAGAGGCCCCTGTTTCTGCCTGGCTTTGTCTGTCTTTTGTGTAAAAGCTGTCAGATGACAAATGAGAGCCGAGGGATGCTCCAGAGGTCAGGACAGGCTGGGGCACACGAGGCATTTGGGCTATCTGGGCTTTGGTGCTCTGATGACTGCGTGGCTCATCCTGTTCTCAGCAGGCTAAAATGAGAATAATCTGTTGCTGGAAGAGGAGAGATGAGAAGGGACATCACTAAGGTGTGTGTGTGAGGCTTGGGATCGTGGACCCTGGGGATGTTGGGCAGTGGTGAAATTGGGAATAGGAAAAAGTGATGCAAGAACTGCTGAAGAGCTCAAGCTTAACCATTTGAGGGCTGAACTGGCAGGACCTTACATGGCACTGCAGAGAACAGCTGAAAGTGTGTGGCTGGGCCCTGAATGAGAGTGTGGGTAGGGGTAGGGCTGGGAGCTGTGAGCAGTGGGAACTGAGCTGGCTGCCCAGAAGAACTGCCATGGGCCTGGGCAGTCTCGGCAGGTATTGTTTCCAGCACCAGCAAGAAAAGGACTGTACCTGGGTATTTACACTTAGGGTGACTGTTTAACCAAGAACAGAAACACCCACGTGCTTCTGAGAAAGTGATGTTCTGATGCGATGGTTTTGGTTTGGCTCTTAGAGTAGATGCCTGTTCTCTCAGCAAATAAAGCGTTGGGAAGCCTCAGACAGATAAGGACTCAACGCTGTCAAAGCCTGCAGTCTGAGTCTTTCCTAACTCTTGGATCATTTTGCAACCAGATGTCCTCGTGTCTATGTTGCAGGATTTTACTGACAAGCCAGATTTGCCAGAATATCAAACTTTGCTTCGGGTGCACATCCTTCACATACACATACTGTGGTGCAGTTGTGATCTTTATCCTGCTTTGTCTGCTGCTGTTCTCCATGCTATTTATCACTTAAATGGATTATAATAGAAAAAAATTGCACAGGAGTGAGATTTTTTAGGTAGCAAGTCTGCATGGTTTAATGTTATCATTTCTAACTGTGTGTGATACATCGAACCGTATGATGCTATTGCCCCATAAATACTTGTGAATCCCTGAGATGTGCTTATTTGTGTCTTCGGCTTGTTTCCTGGTGATCAGGCATTTTCTCATATTATTCTTGTTGTTCTCTCATGTTTCATTTTCTCATGATCCCATAGTTGAAGGGTTGGTTATTTTTAATACCATGGAGATGAAGTTCTTTCTGTGATCAGAAGGCCTAGAGGCATTATCAAAGTGTGACTTTGCTGAAGATAATCCCTGTCATATCACCCTTACTTGTTTGAAAAATTTTCCATTTATTGTAGTGAGTCCTTAACGTGGCTGTGGATGCGTATGAACCAAATCCCTTAGAGGAACATCCTGCAGCCTCTTCCTCTTCCTTAGTCCTCATGTTCCCGTGGACGCTGCTACCAAAACACCCAGTATAGCCATGCTTGAAATCAAATATCAGCCTTGTGAGTACACCTGTACTACTCAGGGTTACCCCTAAAAAATTAGGTTAGAAATTCAGGTTGGATAAGAAGACTGTCATTTGTACAGTGATGATACTGAAACATGAAACTCCGACATGAAACAGTGAGTAAATTACTGTGAAGAGATCACAGATCTTTTGCTGAAGGCAAGACAGGTGAATGTCTATTGACAACGGTTAGGTAGAGTTGATTGGGATTTGGGAAAGGCCTAGGCGTTTTTTGAAAGTCACTTCCATCCCATGATTCTGTCTTCTGTGCTGCATCACTTCACAGACAGTCTATCAAAACCCATAAATCCTAACGCAGGCTGTTCAGACACAAATCTGACAGTTTCCTGCGTGCCAAGCAGAAGGTCTCCGGGGGGGGAAAGACTCTGAAAACCTTGTACTGAAAGATGGATTTACACCTGAGTACACAAACGTAGTATGAAAGCCTGAAAACATCTGCCATCAAGTAAGATCCAGGAGATCTGTGAGATTGTAACTACAACCTGTTCTGAGCAGGCAGGAGTGCATTGAAAAAATGTAGAGATATTCAAGCAATCTGAAGCAGAGGGGCAGTGGGCAGACAGTGGATTTCCATGCCTCTTGTTTTTTTTTAATGTCTGAGAATTGAAATTTTGAATGTCTTTATAAAACTCAATATTTATGGAATGAGTTAATTGAATTATCCAAGTTCCAGAACTTCAAAATTTAAAACAAAATAATTTTTATCATGTTATGGGTAAAAGCTCATCCTGGCATGAAATATCATTTGGGG
>NW_010426199.1:5307-23075 GCF_000710305.1 Buceros rhinoceros silvestris | reverse complement strand
GCGTCAAGGAAATTACACGTTGGTGTTATATTTTAAACAGGGTAGCATAAAACCTGTTGACAATTCCTAGCTTTTATTGGTTTAGAAATTCAGTTCTAATGAAAAACTTAATAATGACCATGACCAGCTTCAGTTTTCTCTCCAGAGGCTGGAAAAGTTACAGAAATACTGTTAATGGGTCAAATTAGAAAATGAACAGGAGTATGCACACCCAGCTGCCTGTTCACTGAACAGAGGTGACAACTCAGTGTCTAGAACAGATAAACTTACTGAGGCCAGGCTGAGTTTAAGTGTGGAGGATGTGGGTTCTGGCAGGCTATGGCGAAGAAATACATGGCTTTTAATGCTGTATGAAATAAATACATAGAGAGCAAATCCAAAGGAATGAAAATTGGAGGAAAGAGTTTTACGATGACTGTACATAAGAATGTGTTAAAAAATTGTTGCAGACCTTAAGAAAGAGGCGTCATATGGTTGTGGACCACTTAATTCTCTTTGCTGAATAAGCAGGAGTAAAAGAACAATTAAAAAGATAGGAAAAGAGGGAGCAGGCTGTATTAAGGAGACAACAATGTTGAAAGTTGCTAAATAAGGATGTAATGAACAATGATACATTCTCTAACTCATCTATGATGGCAACAGAAGCACTTAAATGAAAAAGACAAAATAATTAAATTGAATTAAAATTATTACAGCTTTTTGTCCAAGAAAGAATTCTCCAATTTTCCGCACATAATGCTTCGCTTCATGTATAGATTAGAGATGATTTCTTCCTAGTACTTCATGCTGGCTGTGACCTGAGACATGAAATTGGGCTGGAAGAAATCTTGATTTCTTTGGGAATGGTAAATTAGATACTTTCATTGATGTTATTTAGACCTGAAGGGGAAAATGTGCTTGATTCTTTTTTTTTTTTTTTAGAACAATTTCTGCTTTGGCTTTCCACAGTTATCATGGAAATGGGTTCCCTATAGCTGTGTTTAAACATTCCTGGGATTAGAGCAGGATAAATATTTAACAACTTTGTCTTATGCCAAATACACAAATATATTATGATTTAACATCAACAGGAACCCCAGGCCGCAGAGTCTGCGCAAGCTGCGTGTTTGGTGCAGCCTGGCTGTGCTGAGGGAGCCGCTTCTCCGTGTGAAGACAGCAGCGACCCAGCGTTTGGTGCTGCTCACTTGTCCTAAACAATCAATTTATCTACGCAGCCACACTGATGCTCCAGCTAAACTTGCTGCATTAATTATATCTGCCCTGAGCTTACAAGCTTTTAAAGCTATCTTGAACATAAATTTTGCAAGCTTGCAAGTCAGCAAGGGGTTTTTACTTTTCCAAGGTACCCAACTTCCAATTAAATTGAACTGCCAGATCCTGGTCATTATCAAAACTCACCTTCAGTCTGTGGATTTAAGGAAGAGGAATGAAAGATATTTCTAGGTTATTAAGTACCAGGTAGTGGTTATACTTTAAGACAGTCGTTGTGTTGAGGAGTTCCTACCTATCCCTCTCAAAATGGGACTTCATTCAAGTATGCTCTTGCAGAGGAGTGTGAGAGAGACGTTTCTTCCAACATGCCTTCACTGTATTCCTTTACAAGTTAAAAGCATGGACTAAGATTCATTGTACACATTTGGTCTAATGTGCACTGTCTTGGTAATGATGGAGTATCTGGGGCTGTGACAGAACTGTGTGACTAAAACCAGTTCTACTAATCATATATCACGAGTTGTATTTTAGAATATGATGGTCTGTGTAGTGGTCTCTTAGTGTGCTTAGGGAATGCGTAAGGTCTGTGTTTGCTTCCTCAGGACATGTAAAATGTGGAATATGGGAAATCTGAATGTGGAATTAGGGAGAGATGACACAGAGACATGCAGAGGTGGTGTTCACATTAACAAGTACTTCCCTGGAAGCTGAGTATAATTCTGTGAGCTTCTGGGTGCTTCTGTCTGTGTTCCCTTACGAGGACAGCTTAAAACAGCTCAAAACAACAGTGCCTGAGTTTTGGCGTTAGTAACCAGTTGAAGGCACTCCTAACAGGCAGCAATCTTTAAACCAGAAGCTCATTGTGTATTTTTTTGCTAGGTATTACAAAGTAGTAGGAAGCACAGCTTCAGTAATTAACTCATGGTCGACCACAATGTCTATCGGTATGTGGGGGTTTTTTTGATGGAAGATTTCATCGCTGGTTAATCTCTGTCGTGGTTTTTGTTTATTCTCTTCACTGGTTCAGCTGGTATCAGGGATAGTGTGGTATAGAGTAAGACATTATATTGCTCATTACTTAAACACATAAATATTTGAATATTTTGGTGTTTGAATCCTATCTGTCATAGGGACTTGGTTTTAAAAATTATCTTCTTAAATCAAGCCATGGCAGATTTCCTGATTGCTCAGAACATGAGTCCTTAGCAAAATAAATGGTAACAGATCTTTAAACTGAACTGAACAGAGTTACTTTTAATAGAAACCTCCTATCTCAAGTTTTCTGCAGAGCGGTCTTGGAAGGCAAAATCTGGAAAATGAGCCAGGCTGGAACAGCGTCAGAAAACAACTGCCCAGGGACCTATAGTGTGACTACCAGTGATGCCTTGTATAAAACACCTAACTAGAAATGGAGCCCCAGCCAACCCCTCGCCCATATGGTACCTCTCTTTCATGTCCCAGTGTTCAGAGTGAGGTCTTCCTTCGTACGGAGTAAGCATTTATCTCTTTTTAGGAAGGTGATATCATGAGTAGATACTTTCCTTTCAGACTACAGTGCTTTCAGAACGGCCAACCATTGCAAACTAGGTCATGAGGTATGTTGCAGGGGGCTACTGCAAAGGCAAAGCCGAGCAGTGGCTCCTTTTACCTCTGCTGATTTCTCTCCTTCTCTCATCTTTCACTCCCAATGTAAATCAGATTTCTTAAAGCAGCTGCTTGCCTTCCAAAAACGCTCAACCCTCCTGTCTCCCACTGAGATATTGAATTGGTTACTATGGATTTGCTGCACAAGAACAGATGTATTTCAATATGCCGAGTACTAACCACGTTGCTATCTATGTGCTTCAATTTTTTTAAAGCCCAGAATAAGATTGGCCCACAGATAGCCCAGGTAGGGCTGCTCGGGCTCCAAATCCCTTGTGTTTCTCTTCCACCTGCTAGTATAGAGGGCATCTGTGAAAAACAACAGGAGAGGTTGGAGTCCTCCTTACCCTTTTAGGCATCAAAATCTCTTCCTCTCCTGGTGTTTTACCAGGTGTCAGACTTGACCCCAAGATAGGGTAATGCTTTCAGACGGTGCGAAAGCGACATTTGGGGCTAATCCTGCAGTCAGTATATGAGGAAATTGCCCATACACAAGGGGCTGCGAGGCTAAGGCAACGTACAGCGAGAGGGAAGGGCTTTAGGGATCATGCTACTTACCTGTTAATTTACCGCAGTCTGTTACAAGGGAGAGAGTGCACATTGTAAGTTGGAGTTGACAGAAACTAATTCTCAAACTTTGGGGAAATCTGAGTGGTGTAGCTTGAACCCTCTTCTATATGCAACGTTAGCCAGTGAATCACCGCAAACATTTTGACATTCTGCCCATGCGATCCTATTCACTTCAGCTCGTTTCTAACACTTAATTCTGTGCTCTGGTATATTAAACCCAAAGAGAATGGTGGGGGAGTGGGAATAGTTTCTGGATCATTTCCTCCATCACCAACTTCTATAAGGGCTCTAAATAGAAACGTAGCATATACTGCGGAAGCGCATGAAATGTCAGTCCTATAGCGCTGTCATTCATGAGAAACTCAGCAACGTTATGGTAGTCATGTTTCTAAAATTGTTCTTATTTTGCCATTTCTCTATTTTTTCAATCTTTGCAGAAAACAGTGGCGCTCTGAGGATCAATCTGTCCAGCTTGTGAGACCTTCTATTAAATGCACAAATAGGATCTCTCTTTCTGATTGGCTCTCAGATCCTGAAAGGTTTTAAAAAGGAGTTTTTACAACGTGTGTATTGCATGTAGTGGATATTCCCTGTGTGTGCTAACATCACAGGGTCTCGTAAGATAGAAAGCCTAGAACTGAAAAGTTTCATCCATATTTTCAGTCCACGGAAGTAAATCTTTTGCATATCTGAGCTGTCTGGTAAATGGGACACATTCTCCATTATTTGTTTTGATTGGAGGTTCACTGCTGTGTTTTCTAAAGCATTGCAATTTGTTTCAATCCATGAAAATGTGTAAAAAAAAAACAAAAAAACAAAACAAAAACAAAAACAAAAAAAAACCAACAAAAAAAAAAAAACCAAAAATCCCTTGTCTGTCTGCAAGGACAGTTATTTTGTGGCCACCTTTATAATTCAACCCGAGTACCCTAAATACAATACTGGGTTAATTTATAAGCGCCCTCAGTGGGGATGCAAAAGGATTAGAGTAAATCATTCAGTTGCTTGAGACTAGAGGTCGGGCAGAAAGCAGGTCTCTAAGGGAAGAATTAACAGAACTGTTGCAAAATAATACAAAACCAGCGTTTAGTGTACAGAACCGGTGCGCTCCAAGCAGTGTCACTCGCTCACTGAAGCACAATTCCTCAACAATCGCCATGTTCACAGGTTGGGCACTGGCTCCCTTGTGCTGGCAGAAGATGGTGGCAGCTGACTTGTAGGCTCACCACAGAGGAGGTGTGCTTCTCCTTGTGTGGCTGCACAGGCGGATGGAAATACTGCTCCTGCCTGTCACCGGCAGCTAGAAAGAGCCCAACCTGAGATGCCGTAACCACTTGTACTGTAAGATTTCCGCTGAAGAAACAGTGACTAGATGCAGTATTTCACTATGCTGTCTCTAAGCCCCAGGAGAACCAGCCCTCCAGCCTGTGTGGGTACCGCAGCCCGCGCAGTGTGTGCCACAGGCAGGGTGTCTGTACAGTTCCCCTGGGTGAATCTGGTCCTGTGCCACCTGTGTTATATTCTGATACCAAGTCTGACAGGCACATGTTTGCCTTGGCTAAGTTCCTCCCTCTACTTAGGCAGTGTGCCCACTGGCAGGTTATGGCAGAGCAAGATTTTTGAATCCAGATTTCTGAAGTTTTAAACTAATCTTAATTAGATACCATTTAATTGTTTAGGAATCACTCTCCACTTTTCATACAGCATCACTTTCATGTGTGACTTTTCAGTCTTTCTCTGACAGGAACAGGATGCTCAAAGCAACATCTGAGGCTGTTGAAACATGAAGGATAATGTCTGAAAAATATTACAGAGAAGGAGAAAACATTTAAAATATTTAGTTTCTGTGAAAGAGCATCTCCTCTTCCTACAAGATTCTTGGCCTCTGAGGCTTAGGTACAGGCAAGAGTAGGCATGATCGAAAGCACTCCTTTCTTTGACAGTCAGGACTGACGTTGTCTGCTAAAACCCTTTCTGTGTTAACGCCCTGGCACTTTGGTGGCCTTCCTCTTTTCCGTGACTCAGTCAGGACAGCTGTAACAACTTCATTTAAATGTTCAAGAGGAGAGTAAAATCAGTCTTGGAAAAAAACATTCGTATCTTTATCCTTTCTGGGGTCACGTGTATATATAATACAAGGGAGTTCAATGTTTGTTACGTAGAAGATTATACTTCCAGAAGGCTCAGGTCATTGACACACTTAAGTGTATGTTTAACTTTAAGCACAGAGTGAGGTGAGAGCCGGTTGTCAGCTCCACGCTTTTCATCTCCCCGAGCTCAAATTATCTTCCTTGCTGCTCTGATCATATTTTCCGCATACACATTCTCAGTCCTCTGTGGCTTCCTATCTTACCACGTGTTTCACAGACATTGCTCTCACCTTAAAACTGCTGCCAGGTGCTTACCTTCTGCAGGGTTTTGCCTCACACACAGGTAGGATCTTATTCCTACTTGACACTGGCAGATTCCCTTGACCTGCAGCACCTTCCTGCATCCCTCTCCCTTGTCTGAATACAGGGCCCTCTTCTTCCCTTGTCGGAAGCATCCCCGCTGCTGTCCCACCAAGGACCTCTTTGGTAGTCCATTGCCACCTTTGCTAGCGCTTTACCAAATAATTGTTCGCCCTCACTCCTGTAACTCGTCTCACTGTCCTTTCTCAGAAGTTATTTTGAACGTATGGTGCAGTTTAAAACCTCTAGAATAGCTGGTTTCATGAAGAATTTTATTCTTAAATGATAGAGTCGGTATTCTTTGGGTCTGATGAGCTATTTGTCCTGACTAAGAGGCAGTGGAGGCTTAGGAGTTTTGCATGCAAATTCAGCTGCAAAGATCAAGGATGGATCTGAACTTCAGCTGATTCAGGCTGGTTCATGCTCAGCTATTGCATGGAAGACAGGTGTAGGATGTTTCAGAAAAGGAGACCCCACTTGAGAGATGCCTGGTGCAGTTGTAAACACTTTTTCTCACTTTTTTTAACGTGCATTTTATTTGCATGTTAATACCTGTGGACACTTTGTATTAGAGTTGTTTGGAAAGACCAATTAGTTCGGTCTGTTAGTGAAAAAAGGTATTTGCAAAGTACAGGGATAATAAAAGATACCGAGGCTTCAATGCATCAAACATTTCAAAATTCTGAAATACCTCATCCATTCAGTCTTTTTTGGTCTTCACTTTTTTGGTTCTTCCAATATTAATATAGTAAAAATAGTGAAAATTCCAGTGAATGGCTATTTAATTTTTTTTCCCCCAGCTTTGGTGCTAGAAGACAGAATTTAGTGCCTTATGAAGCAGTACTGCTATTCGTCAGTGGTAATACAGCAAATCCGTTCACTCTTTTATGATGGACTGCACTCTAAGTCTTACAAAGCACCGCTACTTCATGCTACCAGAACACTTTTTCTTTCCAACAAAGTTAATTTCAAGTCTCCTCTATTTACCTGACTTGCCTTGTCTTTGCTTGGTTCATAACTTGTTTTTCAGTAAGCACTGCTGGGATTTATGATGACCTGTTAACTGTTACTTCCACCAATTACCTGTTTAAGTTGTATTATTAATTTCAGATTGTAACATGACTGAAATGACAGGAGTTAAAAATAGATCTTTTTCTCTAGGGCTCAAGACCTGAAAACTATAAAATAAAATGCCTTGAACACTTATTAAAAGCCTGGTTTTAATATTAATTCTAAAATTCATAAATAAAGCAGTCGTAGCAATTAACTTCATCTCTCTCAAGAGACACTAACTCTATAAGTAAATCTCTGAAGGTTCTTTGAAAGTACTGCCCACAGTCATTTCCAGACACGAGGCCTCAGCAGAGTCCTGTCCTGCTTAAGAGAGAGGTCCAGGCTCGGGGAGGCAGGATGATTTCCAGCTGATGCTCATAGGAGTCCACATTTGATTTTGCTGGAAATACGCTTCGGGAACAACAGCTAAGAGCAGTTGTGGCATATAATCATTAGTAAAGACATTTATAACCCTTTTCATAAGTCAGCTCTGACCGCATTTCCAAAGGTGTCACCACCACGAGCAACTTATTTTGTGAGAATGAATTCAAAGCCAGTAACAAACTACTTGGATGGTTTTAGCTGAGGTTCAGCCTCATAAATTTGAGAATTCCCCGTTTAACAAATGACCAGTTTTACTTAAATATTTTTCAAACCCAATGTTGGAGAATTAGGAAGACTGGGAGAGGGGAAAAGAGTTGTCGTTTCTGTTTAGAACGTGAGTGAGAGGTTTTTAATGATCCTTAGTCTGTCGCTCCCATAGGGTAAGCAACGGGCTGTACGTTAGCTAGGCTGGATAATCGAAGCTGTGGTTGCACAGAGTTCAATGCGGGTGACAAAAGCTACTCAAAGGGCAAAATAATGTATTTGGTGTTAAGTTGCTGAGTTTCCTGTGCCACTTTAGCCTGTAATAGGTGCCAGAGACGGCTGTTTTAAAATCAGCTCATGATTGTCTACAGTCCATTGTGGCACTATTGCAGTGCCCAAGAAACATCTGAAAGCTACTGGTCATATATTCTTCACTCCAGAGAAACAGAGTGGACAAATAAATTCCAAAACAGCTGCAAAACTCAATATTAAAACTGAAGAAGTAGCTAAATAGTTATTAAGCATAAGAAAAAAAAATTACTGTGGTGCTTCCTATTGCATCTCGTGCTCTTACACTAAAAAGACAGGTATTTCAGTGGTAGGAGTATGCCCAAGCATCTTCTTTCCCCTTGCAGAGGCAGTAGGCAGACGCACACCTTCGCATTTGCTGCTATTGTTTACTGAGCTCACCAGTCCCAAGGCAGCTCTCCTCCAGGAGCCATGGAGCTGCAATGCGGAGATGAGGATCACTATCTTAAATTTTCCAGATCAGAAAACTGCCAGACAAAAAGGTAACGTTAATTACCTCAGGCCTGGTTTTCCCATGGTACTGTAATTTATAAAGCTCAGGACTGGTCCACACTAGTTCTTTATCTAGTTGGCTCTGATGCTTCTCTGTCCCTGTTGTGAAGCATCTCTTTAATCGCCATCAATATATTCTGTGACAGAGCCTTGTTATATTTGCATAGTGGGTAGATAAAACAATAAAGCGAGTGTATAAGTACCAAAGTGCAGCTCCTCATCACAGTTACTTGGCAGTAATGCCCTGAGTGCAGTTCACGCTGGAAGATGGTCCAGTCTTTACTAGATTTATCACTGGTAAAGATGTGATTGCTGATCCCACTGCAGATTTCTTCTGTCTTTTAACGATCACTTTACTTACAGGCACAAAGCATCTCAGTACTTGTTATTACAGCTGTAAATGCTGTTTTCCCCCTCTAAGACCCGGTGGAATTTTGTCATTAAGGTTTTTGATGCCATTAGGTTCTGGGGGGCCATTCTGGCTCAGGGTATCTATAATGGTCTGAGTCTGTAAGTGGTCTTAGTCACATTGCAAAAACAGCTTCTCTATTTCTTGTACAATTGTAAATGTCCTTGAAGATCATTTAATTCTCTGCGTTCTTCTAGCTTAGGTTTTATCAAAATGAATAAAAACCCCTAAGTTAAGTTCCTCTTACAGATTAAAATGAAGAACATACGGTTTTTAAAAAGGACATATGGATACAAACGTACATCTTTATACAAACGTGTTATGATCAGCTCAGGTTTTCCCTTTCTTTCTCTTGTGATCAATATGTGATAAGACAGAGCGGACAGTGTAGTTCCTACACAGCCAGATCTGAACCTTGCAAAGGACATTAGAAAGATTTCCAGTGACTTTGCCGAGCCTACAGTCAGGTCTTTGTTGTTATGGACACATCAGGGAACAAGTCAGACTAGCTTTAGCTGTGTGTAAACCCCTCGTATGTACAATTTCAGCGTAACTGCATTTCCATTGTGAATGTATACTTCTTCTACTACATGACTAAATAAATAAACACATGCAAAATAAGCTTAACAAAATACAAGAAAAGTACAGCCAGAACAGTGAGTTCACAGAGGGATGATAATATGGACAGAAGGGTTTGCCAGTTGCTTCTGATTCTGTTTCCAGGGAAATGAATAGGAGGTTTGCTCAGTTCTCCTGTGAGCAGTGCTAGTCACCTTACAGAGCAGGTTCCGAGACCTTCAGCTAGTAAGTAAGTAATTAATTCAGCTAGTAAATAAGTACATTTGAGTCTGTAGAGTTACACCAGCTACACAGGATGAGAATCTATTCCTGCAGCCCTGTAACATCAAATATCCAGACAGCTCAACGGTTTAGCCATTTGAATTTCAAAATCTCCTGAAGATGAATCTGGTAAAGTGCTCTGCTAGCAGGTTGTAAACACGGTTTGTGTTTTTCTTGTGCTGCTTGTGTTTTCTGAGAGAGGATCACTTTCATAGTTTAAAACACCATCCAGCTCCCCGACACACCCTCTAACAATGCGGAGAGTCTATTGAAATGTTGAGCTGGTGGCAGCTTTGCATGGAGCGCGGGCTCTTGTGGATCCGGCAGAGCACTGGAAAGAAGGCTTTTCTCACCCGTACCTTCAGCAGTTCTCTAATTGCTCACCTGCATTTCAAACGGCATTGCAATTCCCTGTGTTGGTAGAACACTTCACAAAACAGCAGGATTTAGGTTTTGTTCCTAATCTCTTAAATAAAAAAATATTACATGAAATGCAGCCTGTTACGGGCAATAAGGAATATTTCCTACTGCAGAATTTCCATCTCGATAATAAAGGGTAAGAGTGTGCTTGTGTACATTCTACGCCTCTCATTTTATTTACTTTCTACCTTGAAATGTTGTTATTTTTCGTACGTAATAGGACATAAATGTAGCCACTTTTCAGTAACAGTGAGGGGAAAAATAACAAGTATCAAAACAACCAGGAAAAAAAAGGTTATTTGCTAGTGAAGTAGGTTGTTGGAAACTCCCGTTCAAACTCTGTGGGAGCTGAGGGCTTTCCAGCTCTCGTGCTCTTAGCAAAGCCCGTGGGGCTCTGTGGCTCCTGTACTGCACTGTCCTGGAGACGTGACGTGGCTGCTGGCAGTTATTTGTGGAGAGCTGGGAAATGTCAAGGGAAAATTGCTTTATACGGAATCTAAACTCCTGACCACAACTGCGCCTCTTTGCAGCCATCAGCGCGCTTGCAGTAAACGTGGGTAAAGCCCTTCCCAAATCTTTGTCCGCGAAGCCAAGCCATGATGATGATGGTCTAAGGTAACGCACTCATGGTCACATAGCTCAGCTTCATATTTAAGGTAAAATATCTATTGCTTTCTTTTGGCAGAAGAGCATGAATGGAAAGGAAAGAGAACGTGACAGATGCCATCTATTTTGTCTCTCTCCCCTCTTTAAAATCAAAATTTGTAACTGTAATGCCCTGCCAGGGGACAGGGTAGGTTGGGGAGGATGTATGGCTTGGGGTTGCTAGGCTGCTGAAGGTGCTAGAGACAAATCTTACTTCTGCACCAGCTGATGACCAGTCTGCCTTATCTATTCAGCCATGAGATAGCAACAGCTTGTAAGGGTCAGCAGTGCGTTTATGTAAAGGGAGGAAAGATGAGCAGTTCCCTGCAGGATACTCCTGCAGCTGGGAGTGCCAGCACAGCGTGAGCTGCTACTTGAAAAGATAACACCATTAAATTCCAGGCACAGGAGGTCATCCAGTCCTCCTCCAAATGCAATATCTGCACCAGCCCTGACAGCTGTCTGCCGAACCTGCGTTCAGAGATCTCCAGTGATGGAGACCACTCTGCCTCCAGGCAATCTAATCCTTCCATATCCCTTTTCATGAGAGATTTTTCTTGATATGTATCTTGAATGTGCTGTGTACTACTACTTGGTCTATCGAACATACAAAAGAAAAAGATTACTCCTTCCTTCCTTTCATTGGGAGCTCCTAGTTTAGCACACCTGATTTTTTCTGTGTTTGGTCTTTATTTTGCAGTGCAGTGTGTGTACAAATAAGGCTAGGAGCAGAGAGCGTGAATCTACCAGCCAGCTGAGGAGGTGTCAGCCAAGGACAGTATAAAAGGCCTGAAAGTTTGGAGAAGTTAGGATTTGAATTTAGATGATGAGTTTTGGCCTAGGTCCAGCTGTTGCTAAAATCCACTCTGGTGTGCAGACAGTAGCTTTACCAAGCTGGATCCATGGGCTGCCAGCCAAGCTTTGCTGGGCATAGGCTGAAACCTGTTTCATGGTGCTGAATAGGAAGAGCAGAATGCAGCTAAAGATAAAATGCATGGAAAGATTGATGTCCAGGATCCCTGGACATACAAACACGTCATTTTGGGGCTAGAGACCTCCCAAAAGGCCCACACGTGTTTGGTAGCTGGCACACGCATGTACCCTTCTTGAGGCACAAGGTACTGTATCCGGGCCAACCACATTTCAGAACACCAGGAAATGCTACAAAATACCCCCAAAGTCGCTCTTGGGACTGCACTGCGGTGCTGGACGGTCAGTCCCAGTCCCAGCTCTTGCCACTCGAGTATGAATGTAAAATATGGAAGCATATTGTCTGCTGTCACAACTCATCTGCGAAGCAGATGTTTCTTTGGGGGAATTATTCATGCTAAAGATCACGCTTCAAAGTAAACAATAATTGTCATTTGTTCCCTTTAAAGAAATGAAAGCTGGAAATCAAATTAATGAGTACGTTTCCTCAAGGGAATAGACAGAACAGGCAATACTACCCTTTTGGTGTATTTGTAGCAAATATTTTCAGGCAAACATATTAGTTCCATGCTATTTTCACATGGATTTAGATAAGGGGGATATAAATGACAGTAAGTGGAATAAGAGTAATTGCAGAAGGGGACAGGCCAGGAAAAAGAGTGCAGATGGGCTGAAATGAGAAGACCGTAAGGTCTAGAGGGGGAATACATTCAGGCAACAGAGAGCATGCTGAAGGCAGAGATAGTCCATAAATTTGTAGCGACTGCAAGATGCTACGTGACTAGACAAAACCAGGAAGGTATTTTTAAAGGTGGTATAATAAACATAATGGTGAGGGACTTGACTCTACAGCCTGCATTAGTTCTGTAAACCTGCTTCTGCATCTGACACATCTTGGTTTAGGCAGGCAGGGAAGTCTGCAGGGAGAGAGTCTGAAATGCATCAGGTCTTTCTGATGGGTCACTGCTTTGCAGCCGTGTGGTTAAGCCTTCATTTCAGTGAGCTTATACAACTTCACAGAAGCCAAAAGCAGTTGCGTTTCAAATTACTATGTGATTTATCCCCTAGACCAGTGCTCAAGGACCTTGGGTCAAATGTGGAATGAATGGCAGCCTCTAACTGTTTATGGATAACCCGGGAAATCAAAGTCCTGAGTGATACAGTTCTTGGACTCAAAGGCAGGAAAACTCCTGATAATAAATTAAATGAGGAGGAACGTTCCCAGGCACCAGCCCAAGCTATCTGTGGTGCTACATTACCAGGATGGTCCTTTTGGCTGGGCTGCCATTCAGATGGGGAATACCCTTTTGGCTGGTTTGGATCCCACAACAGTGTGTCTATCTAGAAATCTCCCATGGGAAGTATCTTGGACTCACTCACCATGATTTTAAAGAGAACTATTTCATCTGGTAAATTTCTGACCTTTCCTGGCTGACCATATGCAATATTTCAGAAGGTAAAAAATACTCATCTTGCATTTACATCGACCATGTAAAGACTGCTGTATCGACCTATTTTTCCATTTACTGTCTCTGAAATTGAAGATTTTTTTTTTTTAAATTGTAAAAATATTTTGATTCTTAATACTTAGCTCTTCTTGGAAATTCCTTGAATTGTTAATCAATGATACTTTCTTCCTTGTACCAAAGACTATTTAGAAACCTCTGAAGGTGTTCTGGAGTCAGGCTTCATCAGGTCTTTTCATCTTCAGTTCAGAAGCTTGTACCCAGAACTAGCGAAGTTACTGTTACAAACTTTGAAAAGGGTAGTTTAACACTATCGCTTTCATTAAGTTGTGATAAACACATTCATTGCAAGTCTGAATCCCGAAGATACTGTTTCTTCGGCTTGACTAGCTTGAGTAAAAATGCTACGTGTTGGAGTGTCAGGAGGAGTGTCTTACTTGGAAGGTAGGAAGGAAATGCAGGTGTTAGGTTTATTTTTTTTACTGTTAAAGCTGACAATTCCAGACACGTCTGTGCTAGTTCTATTTCTTAGTTCCTAAAAGCAACTTCTCTCTTGAGCTGATTTGGGATTTAGGAGTATGGTGTATAAACTGTTACATGACATAGTGCTAGATGATTAAACAGCTGCTTTGCACAGAGCTCCTTCACTCTTGGGTGAAGCAGATGTTGTTTCATCTTTCTGCTGATTTCTAGTGTTCTGCAATAACGTACCATATGCACTAACATTAGTCACATTTTCAGTACGTTGGTCCATTCCTAACCGAGGACCAAAGCTCCGCGCTCCATTGTACGAGGCTCTGCCCAGGCAGTCAGCAAAGCAGAGAGAGCATCTCGCAGGCTAACCCCCGCTCGAAAGGAGTGTCAATCAGCGTGTCCCCACTGGGCCCAGAGGAGCCACAGCAGTTGGTGGCTGACATTCCAGTTGCAGGTGTCAGACAGGATGCCATGATTTACATACCAATGTAAATCATTAGTAGCTGCGAGTGCGAGGTTGAAGTTACACCAGGAGCAGAAATGAACAGGGATGCAGGAGTCAGAACTTGCCTTTGGCCTTTCTCTCGAAGCTGGCTACGGCAATCTGAGTCGTTCGTCTCTGTCCTGACCCTTTAACAGCAGCATTCGCCCCAGCTCATTGGCGAGGGTATCTCATGGTGTTTTGAGTGTGTTAGCAGGGAAACAGAATCTCTTCTGAGTCTACTTCCCATGTTACCAGAAACACCAAGCAAATGCCAAATGGTTGATAAGCTGAATAAAACAAACTATTCCTTGTCTGCTTAGAAAGACATCATGTTTTCACAGTCTTTATCAAAACGGTACTTGTTTTAAAAGAGGCGCACGTGCGCGCAGAGCTGTAGCAAGCAGGTGCACCCCTTGAGGTAAAGCACTGCCCCGCTTGTGGGCTCTTGTGGCTGATGCTGAAGCTGCTTCCCAGGGCGGTGTGTCAAGCCACTGCTAAAAACCTGTGAAAAAGTTGGAAAGATGAATATTAGCAGGAAGGGACAGCCAGGGTATTCCACGGATGTGTATGCATGTTAGCCAACAAGACAGCCTGACTCCATCATCAGTCTTCAATCAGACACTGATTTCCGAAGGTCTGTACTTCCTCATACAAATATTTCCATTTAGTTATGTGCTTCAGTGGGACAGATTTCACACAACGTTGGCATTTTTGGACTTGCAGATTTTTTTGATTGGGACCATTAGGAAGTGTAAGTTGTTCCTACCTCTAGGTTGTGTTAGAAGCATTTATAATTATTCCCAATATATTTATAATGGGAATAAAACTTTTACGTTAATCCATACTTATTGCCAGCAGGGAAAATGCTTGTGAACTGCTTTTTTGGTGGATAAATGGATATTGTTATAGATGGTCCATATTCTGGGTTTTTATGTAATTAACCAGCTCCACAGTCATTTCTTTGAAACAGTTGTACCTTTTTGAAAGTGAGTGAAGGAGATGTGCCAAATTCAGAGACTGGCTGAGAGTCTGGCTAGAGATGTTGAATTTTCAAGGCTGGCTACCCTTCACTGAAGCAGAAAAAATTACTGCCTTAGAAGACCTCTCTCTGTCTCACAAAAGACAAAATTTTAAAATTATTGTGTAACATGCTCTTCTCTCCATCGCACGGTCCTCATTTTGTTCACCATTATTTTTAATGGACCAATTTTCTCTATTTTAATCTGCTCAGTCCCTATTATTATTATCATCATCAAATCGTTTGTGGGCTGCCAGCATTTGATATTTCATTTCACTGATTTAATTATGTCTGTGGTTTGTTCTGAGCCTGTTTATTTTTGCAGATCTCCAAATCCTCTCCTTTACCAAATTGTTTACATGTGAATCTGTTTGTTCGTTGTTTATATGACATTTGGCAATTGTGCTCTTTTGTACTTTGCATTTGTTCCAGGAGGATGGTTTGGTCTGATCAAATTTTACAACTTCATTAAGTACATGTGGGCAGACAGCTAAAACAAAAGGGTCTTCCCATCTGCAGGTGAAAGGATGTTGTGGCCATTGCTAGTACCAGCTGCTTTTGCCCCCCTGCTTCCTCCAGGCATCAGAGAGCACAGAGCCATGTGTGTTATCAGCCCCTGGTAACTGATAGCTCAGGACCAGCTCGGGGAGTGTTAGGTTAAAGGAGGGGTCGTAAGGCACACACTGTCCCCGCACATGCAGACGGGGGCTTGGCTTAGCTTAGCTTTCGAAGTGTAGAGAATGGAGATGGGGATAAGGTAGAGAGGCGTAAACTGGTTTAAATTCATTAGCAGTGGAGGATGTTATGGTGGTTTAAATATCCTAATTTTGCCTTCTCTGCATCATGACCAGTTTTTTAAACTCAGGCAAGAAATATAGAAAGTGTCTCTATGAGACCCCCTGAGCCACGGGGAATTTTTGTGATCGTCTCAGCTGTACATTAAAATGTTCTTTACAGGAAAGGTTTAGGTTGAGGTTTTCTGCCTGACACATGCTCTAGGGATGAAACATGAGTCCTCACTTGAAGCTTTCCATCTCTCAGGATGATGCTCATCCACGTGGAGACCTGAGGAGTCTCTCAGAGCTGCCTGCAGAGAGCCATGCTGGATCCTGTGCATCCTGCTGTGCTGCCATGGGGCCATTAAGCTTCCCTGTGCCCCCCGTGCCGTCAGCGAGCTGGGGGGTTCCTCCCGTCCCTTAGTAAATCCACCTTTTTTTAAAACAGGTGATGAAATCTCTCTCATGCCATCGCCCCTTGCCTGTCTGTTGGGAGAGCATCTGCTGCAGCCACAAAACCAGCACAGTCATTCCAAGCATGTGGCTGCCTGCGTTCCACTCGCGTTTGGCGAGGCTGTCCTCAGTCAGCCTTGCCCTTGTCCGGGCTGCCCAGGTCATCTGTCTGCCACCTCCCTGGCCCATAATGCCACCTGCCTGCCTCTGCTCATGTAATCTCTTCTCCTCGTGCCTGTTTTGTTACTCTCCTGTGCTTCGCAGTGCTTCCCACTCTGCCTCTTCTGAACAGAGCAGCTGCTGAGAGCTTGGTGTAGAGGTGTAGGTAAAGGTAATTACAGCCTTGGCTTTTCCTCATAAATTAATAAGAAAGTACTTGACTCTTCCTTGTAGAGGGCTGCAGAACAGGATGCAATATGACAGCAATATGACATTTTGGCTCAGCAGCTCGCTGTGGCACAGCCTCCCTCGGGTTCTCAACCGCAGCCAGAGGCTGGCACAGTGCAGTGAGCGATGGCAAGGGACAGCTGGCACTGCTCCCCTTGCCTGGGACTCGGGCACTGGGGATCGAGTGCAGCGGTGCCTCCAGTCAGCAGGCCTGTTTCTGGGGCAAGGATGCCACCTTCCATGCTGGCCTCATGGTGTGTCAGGCAGCAACTCGCGGCAGAAGCACCCCAGCTAACGCTGTGGGGATGTGTGCTTGGAGTTCATTTGAAAAACAGGTGATGGTGGCAGCCACTCCCAAACTTAATAATGCCAGAGGACCCTCATCCCACAAGAGCAGGTACTGGTATTGTATGCACCACTCTAGAAGTGTCCTGGCAGGAAGCTGATGGTCCATGTGCACTTCTTCCAAAAACACGCAGGCATGGGTAGATGTAGATTAGGTAAAAGTCTCTGACACTGTACTTAGAAATCTCTTGCTACAGCTTTCATCATATTTTTCCAATCAGATCCCTATAACCACTGTCCTTTGTGTTATATCTCCGTGTGATCCGGAATATTTGACTTATCCCTGACCAGCACCACAGTGGCTGGTCCCTCAATTCTCTTTTCTCCAGCAAACCAGGCTAGCCACGTGCTGTCAGGAAAGCTCTCATAGCTGTTAGAGCTATGTTCTTTCAGAGCTTTGTGTTCTTTCAGAGAACTTCACCCCAGCGTTTGCACTTTGCTGGCTGGCCTCCTGTAACTGTAATTACTTCAGCGGGGAGGATGTACACACACATATGCATACAGTGTAGTTTTGTGAGTTTCTTGGATCTACTATAATCAGGAGTCCATAAATAACTGCTTCTAATGCACTTGACTAAAGAAAGTAATTGCTGTTTAAATGGATAATTTATTGTGTGCTAATTAAATGCCTAATAGGTGAGAACATTTTAATGAAAAGTAACGTAACTCAATAAGCGCTTTTAAAATAATTAGTTGCCTGAAATGCATCTGATGCAGGAGTCCCGTAATGACGAATTCTAATCAATGTTTTAAAATTACATGTCTTGTGAATAAATAGCTATTTTGTTGCGTATATCTCTTTC
>NW_010426199.1:1349-5228 GCF_000710305.1 Buceros rhinoceros silvestris | reverse complement strand
TGCACAGCTTCTGAGCTGGGGGCCCTGTTCTGCTTTATTTTAGTCTATTCTTCCCTGCTTTTGAAACTCCTCTCACTTGCGCTGGTGAAATAACCGCAGTTAGAACAGCACGAAGCAGGATACGCGCAGGGGCAGGGAGCTGCTGGGTTCTCCAGCAGAACAAGTTCTAGGTTTTAACTTCAGTTGACTATCCAGCTTTAGGTTTTGTTGTAATACTGGGCGAAGGCCAACAGACATCCGCTTTCTTACACAGTCAGGCTTACAGCGTGAGCCAAAGAAACTCTTGGAAACTCAGCTTCCCCCAGAGAGAAAATGCAAAGGGGAGGGCAGGGCAGGGTGTCTTTTCTGCAGACATCCTTACAACTCCCAGATCCCAGAGATCTACAAAGGATTCCCATTATCTCACATCCCAGAAGAAAAATAGATTATAACTAATAGGGGTTCCAAAACTGAGAATGTTTTTGGCATTGCCCCCCGGTGATGGTGCATGAGCAGAACTGGGAACCCCTGCAACAGAGAGCTCATCTGAGAAGTGTGCAAGGTGCCAGCTGCTGTCTTGGAGTAAAAGGATTGGGCAGAAAACCTGGACGTTATGGATCATGCAGATAAACTGGAATGTTCATTAATAAATTTGGTTGCAATGAAGGGATATGAAGAAGAGGATGTGCTTCAGGCAATGCGGCAGTGTGCCCACTGTGCCTGAATGAAATATCCTGGAAGGAGTTTGAACTGGGAAGTGGTATCAGATTTAAGGGCTGGGGGAGTAGACTTCTGACTCTCTTTCTTAGCAGAAAGCTTGTACTGACCTTTCCTTAGCACTCACGTGCTGTTCATCTTCATGCATCCTCATTTCACTGTGATTCTCTGGTGTCTTTTGCCGTCACTGGGCAATGGCTGTTCTTTTTCTTTTTTTTTTTTTTGTGTGTGTGTGTGAACTTAAAGAATGATCTTCTGAGAATAAAAGGAGCAGTGGCCAGGGAGTGGATCTGTCAGTAGCTCTGCTGAGGTGAGGGTAGCCATGAAAAAGTCACCACACTTGCCTGGACCTCTTTTTTCCCCTTCTACAAGACAGAGTTAACCATGCACACTTTCTTTGTGAATACAGTTGGTATTTCCTGATGAAAAATCCTATATATCTAAGCGTTCCTAATTTTTGTCACTCAGGCACTGATTTAGGAATTTCTGGAGTACTCCCACATGTTGAGAATCACACTTAACCTGAGGACGAGAATATTAAATTCCAGTGCTGAACCTGGCTAATTTGACAATGACGTGTTCTTCTAGGATAATGCCTCAGATAGATCTTATATAAGAAAATGAAATACGTTTATAGCTAGAAAGAACCACAGGATCACATGTTCTTACCTGTTTCAATCCAGTACTCTTGAGTTTAAAGAAGCATCTTGTGTTTGGGTATGGTAGGGTTTCCAGAGAGACACTATGTCTTTACTGTTCTGTTTGTCATTTGTTCCAGTGGTTCATCACCTATTGACTTACATAAAAAATCTTGTTTCTGGTGTTTTCTATTTTTGCAGGAAAAAAATCTAAATTCATGGGGAGGTTTTAGTTTTTCTTTTTTTTTTTCATTTTATTTGTGAGGTGGGTGGTTGTCATTCAAGTCTAACAACCCATCAGTCTTACAATTCTGGTTCCTGTCACTGAAAGGAAATGCCTGTAATTATTTAATTTTAAAAGTTGCTGAGGTAAGTCCTTAGGGATTTGATCTAATTAAGGTGGTGCTTATTCAGTGAAGAAACAAATACTTCTATAGCATGTACTATCCCAACAAACTATCCAACTTGACTTTTGAATAGTCACTACTATCTGGAAAGAAGAAAGCGTGACCTGTCCACAGAGCAAGTTTGAATGCTGCTGTAATAATCTGTTCATAGTCATACATCATAATTAAATTTTAATCTATGTGTGGGCTTCAAAGGCCATATTCAGAAGGTCCACTTTCAGTCCAGGTTTTGTTAACCAATGGAGAAACTTCTGAAGGTCTCAGAATAGCAGTCAGCAAGCAGGAGGCCACCTTAAGGCAAGAAAGAGGAAACAGCAGTCAGCGAAGGCTGACTCTCAAACCACTGAACGTCGCCTGCGTTGTCAGAGAAAACAGTAAGGCCAGAGCTGGAGACAGCCGCGGTCTTCACGTGCTTTCAAATGCACAGGTACCTCTGGGGGCTGGCAACCTGTTATTCCAGTGTTTAGCTGGAGATATGATAATCACCTAGACAATTAGGGCGGAGAGAGGTTAACTCCTCCGCCCCAGAGGAGCATCTGGGGATGCCAGCAAAAGGTCATGAGCTAATGAGCCCCTGCAGGCCAGGGAGAGGGAGGAGAATCCTGGCGAGAGCTCTTGGGAAAGGGCAGGTGGGAAAGCTGTACCACCAAACCAGCGTCTCTGCTGGCTCCGTGGGGTTTAGAGCCTGGGAGAATGCTGAATTTCAGCTCCCAGGTATTTGATCAGTCTCCTTTGGGGAAACTGGTAGATTAGGACGTGGAGAATTAATTGGCAGGCCTTCAGCTCATTGTTAAGCAAGAAAGCAACAAACCAATCCCCGAAACCCACAATGGAGATTGATTAATTCAGAAATGTCTCATCACAGAATATGAAGAACACTTCTTCCCCTTCCTCTCAGCTGCAGATTCCTACTTTAAGTGTTAGAGAAGAAACTGTAAACTCGTCTGAATCACAAGCAAAACTGTCTGCCTTCCCCCAAAATGGAAAAGGAAGTATTTTTTAATGGTTATACATTATGTAACGAATAAGCATATATCATTTAAAACGACATTAGCAACTTGACTTACTTCCTCATTTTGGAGATGATGCATTAAAAGTGAAAAAATGCCACGCTGCAGTTTTTGTCTTACATAAAGCAGATTTGTGTCCACAGTGCCTGCGCTCAGATCTTCAAGGCTGATGCCCTGGAGAAGCAAATCCTGCTTGCCGACAAGTAGATTTCTTTGCTTTTCATTGAAGGTCATTGCAAAAGGTTCTTGGGCAGTGTGGCCAAGTAGGCAAACAAAGGTGGCTCATAAGGAGCCTGGTGGGCTCTAGTCCCAGCTTCTTTCACGTGCCCTGGCTGGAACAAAGCGGAGGCCATTTGTGAAGGTCTTTTATTCAGTGCTGGTTCACTTGTGGTCAGCAGGCAAAGCTGCTCTCGCTCCTGCTCCTTCGGCTCGGCAGAGGTGTTCATTGGTGGGATGGAAGGTCCAGTTTGACACTGAAAGCTCGTCTGTCCTTTCACAGAAAGCCGTTAATTACAAAAGGTCTGATGAATTTTATTTGCAGAGTCCTTTACGGCCTGGTTCCTGGAGCAGTAGGTTAATGGGAGATGCTGGGAAGGAACGACCTTGTAAGGAGATGGTTCGTTTCCATAAACCATCTACAAGGCACAGGAAAGTTTTACTGCAGCTTCTAAACCTGGGAAAATGTAATGTCCCAGTGTAGAAGATGCTGTAATTAATGTGATTGACTGTCTACACACATTCTTTCGGACCACTTTCATGTACAGCAAATCATTTTGCACTTGCTGTTAAAGATTTCCAAATCACTCTCCAAAGAAAAGGGGTTTTTTTATATTTTATTGTCGGATGCCTCAGGGTTGTTTGCTTCTCATGGTGCTGCAGAAAGGAAAGGATTGGCAGCTTTTCTGGCTATTGTAAGTACAAGTACACATTCAGAAATGATCTCACTGGGAGACTTCCAATCGTAGTTTACTTTCCATGTTTGGTGTGAATCTGTATCAAGAATTTCCTATAAGAACCGTGTACCTCACGTGAATCCCTGTTTGTATCTTGGTCCAAAGAAAGGGCTAGAATTCTTCACCGAGCACCCTTTGATTTCTTTGGAAATTACAAGCCTGAGTGTCATTTCTT
>NW_010426199.1:0-1234 GCF_000710305.1 Buceros rhinoceros silvestris | reverse complement strand
AGCAGGAGCGTGGGCTCTGGGTATCCACGCTGACAACGGCTGATTCTGGTGGTCGAGTCCAGGCATCCCTTCCCAGTGGAGGGGTGGGACCTCCTGAGCGCTGGCCACCCCTGGCATGCTGGCCACGCTCAGGACATGCCTGCATTTGCAGACCCAACCTCTCCATATGGGATGGTGTGTTTCCATGCTGCTCCTTTTCATATCCGTGACTTCGAGCAGCGCTACTGGCAGTGCCATCCCCACACCTGGGCTCTCGGCTGCTGCATGGCCTCTGCCAGGCTGCTCAGCCAGCGCGTTAACATCCTTGCATGAGTGTTCCTCACGCATTGCGAGAGACGAGAACAGATGTGAGTCTTACAGGAATAAAGCTAATACTCTGGCTTGCTGTCTTCTCTTCAGTACTATTTTGGATTTACATTTTATGGCTAAGAAACTCCAGAGAGGGGAAGACACGAACATGACGGGTTTGTCCCAGCCTGCCATTTCCTGCAGCAGGTCTCTGCAGTGGAGGGGAGGACTCCAGGGGCTGCAGCACCTGCGGACATGAGCATCACTCCCTGCGTTGAACTGAACAGCGAGGAGAAGATGACTGTATGATTTAGCACGGAAGCTTTGGCTTTGTGGTAAATCAGGTCTTTTATTGTTTTATCGTATTTTTTGAGCTTCATATTTAATTCAGGTCAAATCTCAACTACTAAACAGAGCTGTTATGCAGTACTCATATCAGATAAATGAAGTGTGGGTTTAGCATAGCTCTGACCTAGTTTCTTCATGCAATGCTTTCTAAAAGCAAAAATTGAAATCTCTTATCTATCTGAACAAGAAGTGAGCCTTTGTTTCCCTGCCTATTGTGGCGTTTTGCATATATTTGGTTTCAAAGACTGATGAATTTTGCCATTCTGAATCTTTCATGGTATCATAAAGGCTTGTCTTTGCCAGTACCTCGACCCAGTAGTGTGCTGGGGAGGGAGAATGTCTGCCACCAGAGGTGCACAGAGCAATCCTGACACATCAGATAGCAGAAAGACAGGACTAGACTTGGCAAATATCAATAAAACATTAAAAATAGCAGGTGCTTTTAAAGCTTAATGCTATTTTTGTTACTGTTCTCAAGAGAAGACATTGGTAAGAAAGAAGAGGCAAACCAAAGAATGAAATGCCAGTGTGTTTGAAGGACTCACAAAATACAGACACGCTTTTCTAAGCTTTCTCAAATTATATATATATATATATA
>NW_010426198.1:45948-49516 GCF_000710305.1 Buceros rhinoceros silvestris | reverse complement strand
CTGCTCCAACACAGGAAGGGTAATTAAAACCTATCACAGTGCTGTATCTTTACTCCACTGTGGTGGATAGCCTTGGCAAACAGACAGAAGCCCACCCAGCTGCTCACTCACTCGCTCTCCTCAGTTGGATGGATGGAAAAACAGAATACGAAAGCTCATCGGTCAAGATAAAGGCCGGGAGGCTACTTACCATAACAGGCAAAACAGACTCTACTTGGGGAAAATTAATTTATTGCCAATTAAAATAGAACTGGGTAGGCTTTTCTTCTCACAGAGGCCACTCCTGCAGCCCCCCCCCTTCCAAAACCTAAACGTGGATACCCAATAAGTCCACTTAATCAGGAAGAGGTAAAAATTCTGAGAGGGCACAGGCTGTTGTGCTATTCGAAGTCACCAGAAGGCACCATTACAGTTAATCCAACAGTCTGTTGAACTCTATGAATAGGCGGTTAGATCTGGAATAAACGTCTGTTTGTTGTGTAATTCTTTTTTACAGGCAATGAATATTGCCGGAAAAGTCTGTTTTGTCCAAATCTCTCTTCGACAGAATCATTTATTAGATGCAAAGCTGCTGCCTGCAGGTTATTACGCATGCAAAGCAAATAAAATAATTGCATATTGTCAAATCATGGCAATATGAAATGGAAACATAAAACGGGCTAGGAAAAATGGCTAAGTGACCAAAACTATGGGATTTGTTGGAGTTCAGGTGCTCAGTAAAACTGGAAAATATGAACTCTTCATAACCCCAAAGGTATTCAAGCAATTTTCAAATTAGTTTTCAAGGATGCTCGAATTAAACAGGGAGAAAGAAAAACATGCTCTGTGTCAGAAAATGGATATTTAAATCTATAACTCTCAGTATGACAATCTCTGTTAACAGTGGGAAGAAGAGAGATGAGGAGCTCACCCAGGTCTGGTCAAGATTACTTGAAAATATTAAGCATTTTTAGAAACTGCAAAGCCCTGCTGATACCCAGGACAGTGCCCCTGACTAATAGTTGAGTGACAGATGAGATACTTGGTAGTTTTTTGAGCAAAATCTCTTTAATGCCTGTTTTCGCAAATTAATGTTTCTCTACCCACAGATCTGTCACTGAAAATTCCTCTGTTTCTGCTTCAGAGATGTAAACTAAAAATTACTACCACACCGTTGTGGTTTTAGCCTGTGCGAGCTAGTGCTTGTCCAGCCAGTGCTCAAGCACAGTTCGCAAAATAGGAAAGGACAGTGATTTTTCCTGGTAGTTTCCATGGATGAGGCTTTTCTTTTTGTAATAGAGCATTTGGAAAACAGAATTTACCCATATGAATGCAATCTGTGCCCCTTCATGAAGTTCTTGGCTCATCTTTTTTCCCAGTATTGATTCATTTAATGGGCAAGGACACCAGAACAAGAGCCAGTGCTAGCAGTAAGAGTTGTGGGGAAGAATCTTACTCATGTCTCACCTCACTCTTATGTTTTAAACACATAATTGACACAACTGAGGAGCTTTATATATTTATATATAAAATATTCTAATTCCGCTAGGAGTTAAACAAGTCACCATTTACAGTAGCCTGAGACGAGCAGTGAGGATGAATCTTACCATGTTGATTGTAAGCACTCTATCAGAATATTGTGTGAAAGCTGGTTAGTGATCTAACCCATACTGTAAAAACTTAAGGTTTTTTTTTTTTTTTTTAAATAAGTTATTGTTCTTGGTTTTACCTGTGCTGACATAATTTCTGCTCTTGGAAACATGGTTGGAACAGGACTAATTACTCTAGGCAGATAATTTTAACCTTTAATTATAGTGGAGACTGAGAACTCTTTTCTGCTAAGTATACCAAAATCAAAATGTTTGTTTGAGTTGTTATAGAAAGGAGAACAGCGTATGGATAGTACTCCAGAAACCAAGATTGTATCCTTCCCAGAAAGAGTGTCTAAAAAATGTCGACAATCTGCCTCTGCCAAATCTGATTAATGCTTCGAATTCTTACACTGCTCATTATTACTGCTCATTATTACTGAAGTAAAAATAAAAATATGGAGTTGGGTTGTACGCAAGAAGTGTGTAGGTAGAGACTTTTTGAGGATATGAGTTTCTATTCAAGACAGAGATGAGAAATTTTGTGTAGTAGCTCTCAATCTTCAATGCTGAACTGAAACCAGGTCAGATTTGGCTCTTGAAAGGCTGCATCATTTGTTTGTGGCATACTACAATTCACCTCTGTCAGAGAACCCCTATTTTGGGGAACTCTAACCTGAGTATACCAACAAATCAACACAACTACAGTATTAAAACACCAAAATAAATACACATAGAATGCTTGAAAGAAGGATGGGAGACTGAACAGTAGAAAATGAGAGGGTGGACTGTGAAGAGGCAAACACTACATCAGAGAGAAAGGAGTATCGTACCATGTGTGGGAGAACTGGTGCAAGAAGTGAGAAGCAAGGTTGGACCTTGGGAGCAGCATTTGGGTGTGGATGACAGATGAAGTGAAAACAGAATTTGGCAGGGCTTTCTGGACCACACTATTTTCTCTGCTTGGAGTGTTTGGATCTAGAGTGAGTAGCACTGCTCTTCAGAGTATCTGGCTTACTACATCTACTACCCTGGTAAGCCAAGGCCTTTTGAAATGAGAAGATTTCTCTTTTCTCCATATACTCATATAAATCCCCAACTTAAGTAAAACCTTCAAAAACAAGAGTTTCCAAAAAGTATCTTTCTTGGTGAGATAAGAAAACCAAAGAAATAAAGGTTCCCATGTTTGCATCTGATTCCTACCTTAGGATATTTCACAAGTCTTGTCTCAAACACTTGGCTCCCCCTTGCACTCCAGGAAGGCCACTCCAGGCATCAGATGCGGTTCCTGAACCTGATCTGTCATCCATAGAGATAAACTGCATCTAGAGGAGTCATAAAGGAAAAGAAAGACCAGAACTTCTATCCCATAAAATGCAAGTGCCTGAGATAGGATATTTTACAAATAGTTCCTCTCCACAAGAAGAAGTAACACAGACCAATGATGGAAGGGAAAAATACTGACATCAAGAGCTTCACAAAAGTCTCACTTTCCAGACTTAGCAAAAATATTTCACTGGACAACCAAAACATTGTGATTACCATGTTATTTGCCATTGAATGAACATACACACAAATGTAAATGTGAAGATTCCATATGAAACTGATGGCAAGAATAAGTATAGAAAGAAAAACATTAAAGTGATCTCTAGAAAAATGCAGTTAAAAAAAAATGATAACCCTCATTACAGTACCATCCTGATTCACTGAGGGTGGGAAAGAGAGCTCAAAACCATGGAATAATTAAAAAAAAAAAAAAACCCAACCCACAAGTGCAAAGAAATTACAACATAAATATTAGCTTGTTCAACACCATCATTGCAAAGAATGAGGTGCCTGCATCACATTACTACCAGCTTCTAAACTGTCTGAAATTTAAAAAATTAAACACTGCGTACTAAGATAAGTCACATTCAGGAATATTTGAGCAGGTGACTGAAATAAATTATAAAGAAATAAATAGAAACTTCTAAGAAAAAATTAAATTCTAGGTAAACCTG
>NW_010426198.1:37048-45813 GCF_000710305.1 Buceros rhinoceros silvestris | reverse complement strand
AGTGTTACTATGATATTGATATTCATAAAGATGAGCTGAATGTCCTAGTAATTACAGGCTAGTTACCCAGACATCAAACTCAGACAATATAGTGGAAAAGTCAATATGATTTTCCATTAATAGAGAATCAGAAAGAGGGGGCTGCAATTCATGCCAGTCAATGTGGTTTTATGGAAAATAGGTTTTGTCGAATAGTTTAGATTTCATTATCTGATAAGATTATAAATTTGATTGATAAAAGTGTCTGTGTATACATAATACATCTCGACTTTGGTGTGGCATTTGGCTTGTATCAGATGAAGAGGTGATTTTTTAAAAAATTACAAATATTTATAGGTCACCTATGAAATGAGTTGTGAATCCGCTAAACGAAAACATTTGTTTGTTATTGAAAATTTATCACTGGATGCAGCAGTGTTCAGTACACTTATTTCATGTTCATTGCTTGAAAATGGAATTGTTGCAGAAAAAACCTCATAGTAAAAGTGAGATGGTACATAAGGAGGAGAGACCTCATCAGTCTCCACAACTACCTGAAAAGAGGTTGTAGTGAGGTGGGAATCAATCTCTTCTCCCAAGTAACAAGCGACAAGTCAAGAGGAAGTGGCCTCAAGTTGTGTCAGGGGAGGTTTGGGATGGATGTTGGGAAAAATTTCTTCCCTGAAAGGGTTGTCAGGTGCTGGCACAGGCTGCCCAAGGAAGTGGTAGAGTCCCCATCCCTGGAGGTCTTTAAAAGATGTGCAGATGTAGTGCTGAGGGACATAATTTAGCTATGGATTCTCTGGAGTTAAAGGTCTTCTCCAACATAAACAATTCTATGAATCTAT
Organism: Buceros rhinoceros silvestris; assembly: GCF_000710305.1. Classification (NCBI taxonomy): domain Eukaryota; kingdom Metazoa; phylum Chordata; class Aves; order Bucerotiformes; family Bucerotidae; genus Buceros; species Buceros rhinoceros. Next base: position 44,986 of record NW_010426198.1, on the reverse strand, counting down.
GATTCTATGATTCTATGATTCTATGATTCTATGATAAGAGCCAGGCTATCTAGCAGAGTGATCAGAGTTGGTTAATTTGTGAGGTGCATTTGAGTTAGATAACACTAGGAATAATCACAAACAAATGTCTTTTTCTTCACCTTCCAGGTTGTGGCAAAAATTTCTAACCATAATGCAGTGGAGTAACAAGCAGATAACTGGTGAGTATAAAATATCCATGCGTGGCAGCATTGAAACTTGATGGAAAAATTGCACCTAGTTCTTGTGTTGATACCTTATAAAGGAAGTTATAAACTGGTGATGAGATTAAAAAAGGAACAAATCACTTTGAGATCTACCAAATGTGCCTTACAATGGGAAGTGTAAGAGTTTAGGCGAACTGCTTCATCAAACCAAGACTGATAAATTTATCATCTAATATTTCTAAGTCTGTCAAGAAAGCATAGTGCGTAACAGGAGATTCTTCTACTTAGTCAAAGCCGTAGAAAGGAACAACAACTAGAAGACAACAGTGGGGAATTTCACTTTAAAATTGTGACTAATTTCCATCTTAAAGTCGTGATCGATGATCATCAGTGATCAGTGATGAAGGACAATGTGATTGACACAGAATGAATAGGTCAGAGATATACTGAAAGTCAGATTAAATGATCCATAGTTACGTATTGGGGGATTTGGCTTAATTCGAACTAGAATTTGTCCATTATTTAAAACAGCATGCTCTGAGAAGATCAACACACATCTTAAAATCAGCATGCCTCTTGAAACTGCATTTTGTTTGCAATACTGACTCTTTTCTGAATCATATATCAGGAAATTATAGATCTTGTACTTTACATGTGGTTGTTTGTGTCTCATTAATTTATACCCATTAATCCCCTTGCAAGATTTATCAAATATGACACAAAATGAAAAATGTAGAATCAAAGGTTAATTTAATGTTACAGAGATTTTTTTTAAATGGTGATTTAGTATTAATGATAGCAGTTTATGAACCATGTTTAATTAAATGAATGTGGGAGATGAAAATCACCCTTGAATTTAGCTTTACTTAAGATTATAGCCTCTGAAGCTCAGGAGAGGTTGTGAATAAACTTTATTCTGGTCTCTACTATGGGCTCTATTTAACTAACATTGAGGTTTGATCCTACAGAATCCATCAGCAGATTAAACTTGATATTTGGATAGCTTAAAAGTGGTATGGCTTCACAGAAGTATTTATTTTATTGAAGGAATTACAGCAAATGATGTCAGCTTCAGATCTGGTCCATTTTTATCTGTGTTGGGTTTGGAGAACAGGTAAGCTTTTTTGTCCTGTGCCACACGTTGCACACAAAGATGATGCTCAAACCATTAGAACAGCAAGATACCTCAGTTCCTTTGAGAGGAAATGCTAAAAGCATTTATGCTAAAGCATAAATCTGCAAGATTGTAATTCCTACTGCTCCAGTAACGTAGTGATTTCTTCCAAAGAGTTGCATTTGGAAGATAATCTCCCAGGGGCGGTAGTTTAAATGCTGTGTTTTAGCACTGCATGACACATCCCTGTAGAATTGCACCATTGCAAGATCATGATACAGAAGATAACTGCTCTAAAAGTGGTGTGCAACTGACACTCTGAACCAGTAATTAACCAAAATAAAAAGGGTTGAGCTGAAAAGGAATATCACAGCTATGCTTTCTTCATCTTTTACCTACCTGGTTAACCAGGAAGGAATCACTATGAGGTTCCTTCTATGAATATACATCACCCTGTTGAATTTCCTCTTTTTAAATTTTTTGTCACTGATGCAATAATTTCAGTGGCACTAATCTGTACATATACGCAAGAAGAGTATTAATCTGTTATCACAGTCCTGTACTACTGTTGTCTACTTCCAACAAATCTAATGTCTCGGTCTCGCTGTTTCTGAACAATTCTGTTTCAAACATAAGTCTGTAGGGAATACAAACACTCATCATGCATAGAAAGACGTTTGGTTAATGATATTAGGTACATGGGCTGCTCTGTTCCCCAGGCTGCCATTGGTCCCTGAGCTCCAGACAATTGGTATCATCTTGTACCTCTATTTGCAGCTGGGTACATATGTATTTCCATATGGCTATTTAAAGGATTGTCTCTGTCACCTTCCCTCCAGATCTCATTTTAAGCATGGTATAGGATGGAAATAGAATACGAAGTATCCAGAATACCTCAAAATGAATCACTGGAAACAGACATTGTAGTGAAAATGGAAGGTGACATATACAGTAATATGATTGTTATTTCACTCCAGACAAATAACTTAGAACTTCCATTTCACAGAGCTTGTTCAAATTTTTAATTCCTTATTTTAAGTTATTCATCATATGTATTAAAAAAATAAATTATATATAGCTGCCTATTTATATAAAGAATAACATTTGTAGGATTCTACAATCTAGTGTGCTCCTAGCAGTTTATTGGAAAATTGTTGCAACTTAGATAACGCACAATTTTGAAAACACCATCGTCATGTACCTTCTGTTTCACTGTTGGATGAAGTGGACTGGTTTCCATGGCAAGTTACAGTTCTTAATTTAGTAAGAATTTAGGTAATTTGCTGGCTGGCCTTGGACAATTCCTTTGAAGGCTTTGATTCTGCTTTTAACAAAATTGATGTGACAGATACTTCCAAAACAGAGGCACTATGATCTTACATTTATGCTTTGAGGCCCTAACGTGAAAAGAATCAGGTGTGATTTATACATCTGAGGGGAAAAAAAGAAACAAAAGGAATACTGCAGTATACAGATTAAAGCACAGAGATGATATGTGATCTAATCAAAATAGAGTCTTTGCGTATTGTTTTATTTATTTAAATTCAACTATTGAATGTTGATTTTTTTTTTAAGCAATTGAGATTTCTCTGTCTCTACTGTTTGCTATGTTATCTCTATGGAGGGATAAATAAAGAATTTTTTGTTGGTGACATATTTACTGGTGCAAACATGCAATCTGGGACATAATATAATACCTCCTGGAAATAAAGCTTGTATATGTTAAAGAATGCAGTTGATTTGCAGTCTCTCATAATTGATTTCCAGTCTGCTTACATTGCAGTATATGTGGCACCATGGGAAGTTTCTCCTCCAGCAAGGCACACCCAGGAGCTCCATCTGCAAGAGAACATCCATCTGTCCTGTCAGATTGAGGATGTCAATGCTTGACAGGGCTGAAAGGAAACTGCAGTCAGTACTCAAGGAGAGTAAACACCTTATAATAGCATTACTCTTGCTAACTTTGGTGGGGGTCTTTCCAGTAAATGGCCTGTGTGTTGTGTGGCTGAAGGGTGGATGTTTGTTGGCTCAACACCAGAAACACTGATGGTTACTGACACTCCAGCCCTGAGGAGTCAACGCGCTCTGCTGCCTCCAGGGATGGATTTGGCTGTATTTCATGTGTAAGGAGACCAAACAAATTGTTCTATTTTCACCTTCAAAAATAATTTTTGTCTCTTTCACTTTCAAATATGTATGTTGTGAAAAGTGCTCAGCTCCTCAAATTTGATGTCTTTTTGACAGAATAACAGATAAATGAGAGGGAAAAGTCATAGATCAAAATTTCACCACACTGTATGAACACAGAGAAAAAGAAATTCCTTGAAACTCCCTTACAGCTCCCAACGCAGTCACTAGTCTAGTCGTCAGCAGCCTACAGGGAGGTTTCAGATATATATTTTCTTCTGAAAGAAGAAAAGAATCAGCAGAGGGCTAGGATTAGAATTAGAATCCTATGACTAGGATTAAAAGAGGAGATTTCTAACCTTGACATCTATGGTCGTTTGTTGACACAGTTGTTTCCCTTGACCAGACTCATACTTACACAGATAACCTCATTGGGACACGCAGAAACAGCAATTTAAATAAAGCGGAAAAGCGATATAACTTGTAACATCTTTCAGGTTGCCAGCCTAATGTTAACCAACTAAAGTCTGTAAATTTTGTCTCAGACACTCAGCAATACCATGGGATGTTGAAAATAAACTTTGCTATGAGTCACGTCACTTACCTTTTCCAGTGTTTGTTGTGTTCCGCATAAGAGTTTGTAAAGACTTAAAGCCTTAATCACTTCTGAATTTAGTTGAGTATGATATTTATAGTCTTAGAAAAGATGCTAATTTAAGATGGTGAGTGAAGAATTAGCTGAAAATAGGTTATGAGATTTCTGATCAATGTGCTTTCAGTTTTGTGTTCTTGGTTAACATTTTTCTAATAAATAATTCTCCCTTTATGCAGCTAAATGTCTGCTTATTTTTATCATCTATCTCTGAAATTATCTTTGCACTTTTTCTGAGGTGTGACTATTATTGAGGATAATCATGCAAGAGAGGGAGTCAGTATTATTACATTGATTTAGACACTAGTTTTGGTGGATTGAAAGAAACACAAATCAGTAGAGTGTTGATGAAAAAAATCTGGAAAAAATTCAACAAATATATGTAATTTCCCACTCTTTAAACTTTGGCCAGTTTTAAAGAGAGGCTAGAAACTGAGTGCAGTGACTATTCTTCTCATAGCTCCAAAACCCAAAGTAACTCAGTCGGCTGTTGTCCCTGTAAAGGAGTGGTGGAAAGGTTGACCCAGTGCTGAAGTGATGCCTCCAGAGTCAAGAGTAAGAAGCAGAGACACAGCTCTCTGGGAAGACAGAATTGGTTTTGCTTCTTCCTTCACTCCAGCTCTTCTCTGGATTAAACTGAAAACATCTCATTTTCAGTACTGTCAATCTGACACCTTTCATGACTGTTAAATTCACCTCTCTGTAACAAAAATATCATAATAGTTACAAAATGTAATAAAATAGTAGCATTTTCTGATATTGCACTGTACTTCGGAATTAGTTGGAGGACTTTGAGTGTTGTATCTCTACTCTAGGTATTGTGTTTATCAGTTAACCAATAAATGTAGTCAGTTTGTAATACTCCTTTTGACATAACAGGGTCATTTTTTTGAAGTTATTAACCTGCTACCAAAGTTGGTGGTCTCCCATAAAAAGCAGTTTCTTTGAATTCTGTTGGAACTAAGGGGTTGGGCACTGGTGGTGGTGGTAAAAGCTTACTAATAATCTCTGGTCCACTGAAAAACTTGGGGTGCTTTGCTGAGATAATTTTGGCGGATCACTAATCTTAAGACATAGACATAAATCAGGTTGTTAAAACAACTGATGCCATGACAACAGAAATATTGCAGCCTGCAACTCATACTTCCACAAATCCATAAAAACAGCTCCTTTATACAGGAAATTTGCACCAATGTAATCTAGGGTCTGATGATAAACTAATACAGCTATATTGATCCAAACTCCTCCATTCATTTTGCCAGAACTAGTTTTTTATTTGTTTCTCTGTTCAAATTGGAAACAGATTTACAAAATAGATCATTTTAGAATCAAAAAGTTATTCAGCAGTCCAATTTCCAAAGTGCATCACAAAAAGACGACTGAATTAAGAACCAAATGTACATTCCCAGATATTTAATTTGGTGTTGAGCCATACATCCAGGCTTTCTACACAGAGGGAAATGCTTCTGCTACATCAAACCTGGTGCTCATCTAAATCATGAACTTCTCTGAAGGTGACCCATGTGAGTTAGCTACAATACTAAACACATTTCTCTACTGCACCACTTTTTCCTGCAGAACATTTTGAAATCCTAGAGATCATCTCCAGTAGAATTAAGAGGTAAGGAACTTCACAGATTGATGCTAAACACAACCTTAAAAGTTCTGACTAGTTTTGAACTAGATTTAGAGATCAGCTTTTTGAAAAGATTTGCTTAATAAAATGGAGTCAACAGTCTAGTATAGTGTGCATTACTAAAGTTTATATATTTTCTATCATAGAATTACAAAATCATTTAGGCTGGAAAAGATGTTTAAGAACACAGAGTCCAACAGTTAGCCTAGTCCACCACTAAACCACATCCCTAAATGTCACATCTACAACTTCTTCTAACTCTTCAAATTTTTATTAGGTTAAAAGAAATTTTGTCCTGGTTGCACTTAAAGATCCAGTACCAGTGGGAGAGATAAAAGATACATATTCCAGAGCCACAACCAATATGTGCAGGAACCCGCTGCTACCTGAAAATCAGTTATAGCGGTAACAGAGCCAAGCTCTTCCATTTTGAAGCAGATAGTAAAACAACACCAAAAGCCAACAAAGTGTGACTTAGTACATTCAGATCAACATGAGTAAACATTCTCACTAGCAGTGGGTAGTGCAGCACTGAAAGGTATTTCCCAGAGAACTTTTTGAATTTACACCCTTGGAGGTTTGAAGACTCCAACAGACAAAGTTGCAGCTGGCCTTGTGTCCTGGTTTAACATAAACAGGGTTGGTTTGTTTGCGCTGGACACGATAGTGTGTTCCTCCCACATACATAAGTGCATCTCACTGGTGATGGAGTTTTTGGCATGCCGGGGCTTCTATAAATGCATGCAGATGAAAACCGTGCCCACTTTTTCACTCGCTGCTTGAGCTGCCACGACCTCCCTTCTTGCCCAAGCTCGGACACGTCGCTTGGTGCTGCCGCTGCCACGATCTCTACCGCCACTTCACCACAGGGCTGCCCTGCACTGCTGATGTCCTGACTGTTGTGACTGCCAACACCGCTGGCCTGGCTGCTGCTGCTCCTCATGCTACCACTCGATGCTGCTGCCTGCCATGATCTCCACCGCCGCTTTGCTCCAGGGCCACCCACTCATCACTCAGCCATGCCACACGGCGCCACATAGCTTTGTATTGCTGCTGACTCTTTTAATGTGGTTTCATTGTTGCCCCCAACAATTCCACCTCGCTGCAGCAGCTCTAATCCTATATAAACTTGTTAATACCTTGTTTTTCTGTACACAATATCTTTCTGTTGTTATTAAAATTGTTTTAGTTTCCTAAACTTAAGAGAGGCCTTACAAACTTCTTTTTTTTTTTTTTTTTTTTTTTTTTTTTTTTTTTTTTTTTTTTTTTTTTTTTTTTTCTTTTCTTCATATCTTTTTTCTTAACCCTTTCTCCTTGAATGGGACAGGAGCTGATTAGAAAGAATGTTTGTCCTGTGATTGGTCAGCCTTGGCCAAATGGTGACACCTTAAGTGTTTGCAATAGTCTTGCTTCAATTAGGGGATTAGGATTCCACTGAGAGGGATCCCATGAAATCGACCTCTTTGTGAATTGGTTACAGTATTAGGAATGACCTTACACAGCTCAAAAATGACAATGAGTCTCTAGAAGAGGGACTAAGAGAGTCTGGAATTTAACTGATTTAATATCTAAAATCCTGGTCTTGGAACAAGGTTTAGGCTTGATCTTTGTTCGCTTACTTTTTTGTGTGTTCTATTTTGCTAGTAGGGCTGAGACTGTTTGCCTTATCCTTCACTGTTGCATTTTGAGGTGGATAGATCACTTTGGAAGGAGAGAAAATGTTCGTTTTTCCTGAGGACAGCCTGAGTCTGGGCAAACAGGAACTCTCCATGCTGGGATCACCTCTAGAATATGTGGACTAGAGATGATTCACATGTGAGAGAGATCAGTGCCTGCAAAACAATGCACTGTACAAAACCCCTCTAGTTCATTGTAAATCTGAACATTATTGCAAGTTGGTGAGCTGAGAGTAAAGTGACGGAAAGTGATTTGTCCAACAAGAGGGAGGTTGGAGGTTTTATTTTTATTTTGTCTCACAAGTCATGTTTGAGCTTTCCTATCTTAATATTTTCTTTCTGATTTATCACATTAAAACATAGCTTTGGACGTTCGGAAACTTTTGGGCATGTTTATCTTAAGAGGGTGGATCCACCAGATCTAGTTATTTCTATCATGTCATTCAAGATATTGTTTTATCTACAGGTAACAGATGGTTTTTTCCTGAGGTTCATGCTACATGCAGAGATATACTACTGAAGGCTTATTGCTAGCAACTGAAAGGGAA
>NW_010426198.1:25974-36954 GCF_000710305.1 Buceros rhinoceros silvestris | reverse complement strand
AAAGAGATAGTCTCTTGCTGAACACTATTTGATTAGAAAGTGAGGACAATCCATGGGGGTTTTTTGGTAAGGAAATGGCATGCACATCCAAAACTTTAGTGGTAACTAGAGATTTAAAGCATTTAGACCTACTGGGAAAGATTATGACTGGACATGAGGTAGAATAGGAAAGACAACAAGAAAATAATATTTTTTTTAAAAAAGACTGACTTTAATATAAAAAAAAAGAGGTTGAGAAAATAGGCAGAATGTGTTAAAACAAAGTGATAATTCTGTAAAAAATAATAAAGATGTACACAGAAATTATTGGGGAATTGGCTAATTCAGAAAAATGAAGCTACATTTGGCTCATCAGTAAACTTAAAAACAAGAATAAAAAAATTGTTGGAAATGGAAAATAGGTGGAGACAAATATGAAAGTATTTCATAACAATGTGGAGATAAAACAAAACAAAAACAAGAGAAGAACATGAAAGCTAAAGAAATAAGTTTATTACTGGGCTAAAAAGAGTATACCAAGAAGTCTTCTGTCGGAGAAGGAAAGAAATTATAGGCAGGTATAGACAGTCAAGATGCATAATGCTATTTTTGAAAAAAGCTACACTGAACAAGTCTTTCGGTCATTTGATTAAGGGATAGGAAGCTGTTACATTTCATAAAAGCATCAAAGGAATAATATTCAAAGGACAGAAGAAATTAGACTACTCAATCAGATCAAATGTGTCTAAGCCAGTATGTAAGAAATCTTTCTTTCTGTCACTAGTTTCATGAATGTCTGAAAATATAAATACATATATCTTTATTTATTTAAGATTTTTTTTATTGTCTGTATAAGAAAAAATGGGTAACATGGGCATTGTGAGTCAGACACTGAAATTTCAGTTCTGAGAAAAATGATGGTGCATGTAACCAGTGACATACAAAACCATAAAACAATAAGGAGGTGATCAGCATCCATCATGGATTTGTTGAAAATATGAAAGTTGAAACAATGTACATTACTTCTGAGAATGTCTTAAGGTCTCCCTTGGCTCCAGAAATCCCAAATACTTGATAGATCCAAGAGAGTTTGCATAATAAAAGTAATGACCACACTGATCTAAGAAGTTAGTATATCAGAATAGAACGTAGAATTCAGCTATCAAACTGATGCAAAAAAATCATCGTGCTGTTCAATAAAGAGTGGTGGGAAGAAGACACTACATGCACTAGATTGACAGATCATGATTGACTGTGACGCAGTTCTGTAGAAAATGCTCTGGAGTTTAGAGTATCTCCAGTGCAAAGAAGCAGTAGCAGACTCCAGTTACAGCACGGACAAGTCTGCTTCAACTTTTCGGATTAGAGAGATCATGAAGTATTGAAATAGTTTGCACAAGGTGGCTGTGATTCCTCCAACATCAGAGGTCTTTAAGAACAACTTAGAGGAAAGTCCATCAGAAATGACATAGAAATAGCTGATCTTGCCTTAGAGAAGGGGAAAACATCAGAACATCTATGATACCCACCAGCTCCAAGCTTCAAAGGCTGTTGCTACGTGCTATATTTGCATGTTATGTCCGATTGTGTTGACCACAAACAGAGATGTGTTGAAATATTTCTGTTGCTACAGACCTAATCTCTTAAAAGAGTGCATTCTTTCAAGATCAAAGACTGAAATTAGACCAGTTCTGAAGAAAACTTTTTTTTTCACTTTCTGTCATATACATCAAACCCCTACATTCTTAAAAAAAATATACGTAACGAGCCACAGTTTAATAGTCTACTATAAACTGTTTATACAACTGGACACAGAGAAATCATGTGGGGTTGACAAGATGGTGATAGCACTTTAAGCTGTTTTGTAAGATAGGTGTGGGTAAGAGCTCATTTTCGTAAACTGGGATGCCCAGTCCATTTTTTTCTGTCATTAACGTACGTGAATGAACTGTATCTGCTCTTCCACTCAATGAGACAAGGTTCCATAAGAATATACAACATGTTTTGTCAGTCCATTTCTGATCTTGTCACAGACTGCAAGAGCAAAAGCTGAATTGGTTTGCTTGGATGTCAGAAACCTGGATATCAAATTACAGTTTGAGCTTATGTGCCTTTAAAGGGTGTGTTGATGTGATGATAATATTAATAACAGTAATAAGAAGAATAACACTTTACAATTCTGTAATTGCACTCTGATTATACCAACATGATTTACAAACACTAATTATATGAGCCTTTCAAAGCTCTTGTAACAAACATAATAGGCCCTGAAATAGCAATTACAATCACTCTTCTCCTTCAACAGGAATTTCCTCAATACTTATATGTAATCTATAACAAATAAAATATAGGAATATGAGCATTTAGGCAAAAACTGGTGTGCTGAAGATATAGATGTTATTTTTATTCTTATTAAGCTATTTCTTTTCCTTACATGTCATTTTGTCCCCACACAATGAACACTTTAATTTTTTCCTTCCTCATTTGCAAAACAAAAGTTAGTTTGCAAACTGCAAACTTTGCAACTCATTTATAATCAATGTAAGTAGGTTATTAAATATTAATTTGTTGGAAAAAAAGCTCACCATCTTTACTTTCCCGTTCACTCTGTGTTCATTGTTTTATGTAACCTGCATGCTGTTGTCTCCCACTTGATAATTTGATTTCTACAGCATACTAACACGTTTAAAGTAGCCATTATGCAAATAGTAAAACTGAAACTTATTTCACATAAGTATTTTACTTCAGAGCATGTTACACATGTCACAGAATTGCTCACATATTAGAAACGAATAAAAAAAAAATTCTCAAAAATGTAGTTGAATATGCATAGATAGTGTGAGATAACTTTCTGGTTTAAACCTGAAACATTGACCTACAATTTCCTCAAGGGCCACACTGCCTCATGACAGTCCATCACCCATTTAATTTCCTTCAGTGCAGCATTATTCTTCTACAGGAACATTTTCTCCCTCCCTGCTGCCCTTTATCACTACTTTGCCTTTTTGGAGTTAGACCTTTAGATTTGTCAGAGATAAGACACATTGTTTGAAAGTGAACATTTTACATATAAATGTTATTTTTGTGTATTTTTAATATTATTCCTTATCCTCAAGGAAATTTTCTGCTATCTAAGCCAGGGGGTCTGAAACAACAAGCTCTGGCTCTTTGTGATATCTTGGACCAAGACAACATATGTCACGGCCCTTGAGGGAAAGCAGAATCTGCTTAGTCACAGTCATGGATCAAATTCTACATTCCTCTAAGTACCAGGTATAATAACTGAAGCAAATGACGGTATTCTAGGAAATTTTTCAAGACATTACGTTCAGCTGATATCGTCCATCCTACTTTGTCCTTTCCTATGCATTTACAGCACTGCAGTGTAAATTTCTCCAGAATTTGATTCAACAAATTTGAATGAAGAATTTCCTAATACTGTATCTCCTTCACCAAAAGAGTTAATAATGGAAATATTTTTCCTCTTTTTACTATTGTAACAAGGAAAGGTAACCAGAGGTATGTGACTTCTGCTTCATTTAACTTTTTTGCATTAGATAATAATAAAAAATGCTTCCTATAACTATAATATTCCTCAATATTTCTAGAAATTACAAGTACCTTTAAATAAACCTACAGCTACACACAGAGAGAAAACACAGTCCTTTGCCGGTTTAAAAACTATCTATGTTTTATTTCTGAACTATTTAAATCAATCCCATGGGTAAACATTAACATGAAATGTATTTAGCTTTAGAAGAACTTCTTATCCCAACAACCATGTTAGGTAATTTCTTACTTGTTTCACGTCTGCTTATGTATAGTCTGCAACAGAGCAAAGATAATGCTAATAAATTTGAAACCAAGTAGAACTGAGAGCTACCCCATGTAATATGTTGTGAAACACAAAGCTTAAACTTGATGTAAGAAATAAAACCCAGTAAAACAAAAACCTCAAGAACATCTTTCTGTATGGCAATAAAACCCGTACTCTTTGCTAGCAGACAATGCATTTGACTGCCTTAACAGGGCTTTAAGAAGAAACTGTTCACAGCATTTAGTCAATATTTGAATTCTGGTTCACCAGAACTGACCAAAACTCTTCAAGTATTAAAATGGACAACACAGAGACATTTAAAAACAGGTATTGAATGGTAATTATCAGTATAATTTGAAGTGACCGGAGGATTCACTATATATCTGCCATGAATAGACATAAAAGCATGTGGTATGTCAAGTTACTCCGATTTTTACAAGAATCGCAATTCCCATTATGTGTTGTTCACCGAGACTATTTAAACAATAGCAGATTGAAGCAAACCGAAAATTGTTTGAAATGGATGAGAATGGAGGAATGAGCTTTGAGTTGAAGATTATTGAAGTTTTGTTGCCAATTATGGAGGAGTCTTACTACAGAACAAAACATTACAGCAAATGGAAAAAAGGCGTAGCCTGACAGCTGTTTAACAAGGCATGAGGAAAACTGCAAATGACAGAATGTTTATCTGAAGATAATGAAAACAAAATACAGCCAGGGAGCAATAGTCAAGAATTTGACAACATGCCTTTGCATTACTCAAGGGTTTCCTTTCAAAATAACAAACCCAAATAATTTAGCAAAGTACCAGCTAGAAGAATTTCAGTAGGAAAAAAAAAGCACTCTAAAATTGCAAAAACAGTAAAAATTATTCTGTACACTGGCATCAGTGTCCATAGAAGGTGAGGGTGCTGTGACTAGAAAATATGAAGGAAGAACCTGCAGTGGATCACGTTTATCATTACTTTAGCATATTATGAAAAACATTAGAATATTTTTTCTTCCAGAAAATGGAACTTGCTGATGGTGGCAGCTGAAGGAGAAGCAAAATCACAATGTTTTTCTGTCCATCTCCCAATTTACTTTGTCAGGCTTCTGTCATAGATGGATCAATATATCAGGATAACATCCTTACTGCTACCACAAATTGCTCCACCTACGGAGCATCTGAGGTGACAGCAGAAATGAATCCAGACCTCTCTCTCCATGCCTGAAGACCTGGACTACTTCATGGTTTGCTAAAAGACGAGCACTTAAAGCTTGCTTTGTTCTCCAACTAAGGGTCACATTAGGCCACTGGTGCTGCAGACAGGTTCTGAGTGCTCACCAAATGCTGTCAAAAAGTGAACACTTGCAGACATACAACAATTTCTGGACAAATTATGTGACTTAATGGATCTCAGAAATAAGAAAAAGTGGCAGAAAGGTGGTGTGTGGAGTGAAAACAGGAATGAAAGGCTTCTACATGTGGTTTTCATACAACGAGGAACTCTTCTTTCAAGGAGAAAGGTTCCTTGCCCATACACCTGCCTCCTCAGGTTTTGTGTCTTACCACTTGGAATAGAAAAGACAGAATCATAGGGAAAGGATCAGCTCATCTGTTAGTGACTGTACTAGCCATACTACTAGAGGAGATTCATGTTGGCTTTATAAAATGGTCTGCTTTCAAACATTCTTGAAATGCATCTTAATTAAGGGTATTACAATGACTGCTTCAAGAGCTGGTATGTCTACTACTCTTTGTTTTAAGAATCAACAAGTTTCTTTTATTGCTTAACATGTAGATACATAACTCTCTGCAATTCACTTCTGCTGTGACAAATCACACATTTGCAAATAACCATGGTGCAATATAACCCTGTAAGCTCCTGAGACTGATGAGTGTTCCCTTTTTACATTGGCAGCGTGCTCAGCAGCCTGTAACAGGATGCGTTCTGAGTATTCTCACCAGGCAGAATTAATAATAAAGAATAACAATTAGTACCCATCTTTTATTCCTGAAACCAGTATCCTCTAAAGCTGATGAACAGATTACCTTTGATTTACAGACATAGAGTTGGGATCTTGATGCAGAGAGCATAACTAATTGGGAATAGAATCGCTTTATGACAGACAAATAACTTGAGCTTGGTTATAAACCATGGCCCTCCCCGGCAAACCTCTCTGGCAAATTCTCCCGTTATCTCTGTCCTGAGTTCATTTTAACTTTTTCTAAAAGACTACTCCTACTCCTCTGGAGCAGTGTACTTTGTCCCCTTTCAGTCATTGAGCTCCAGTGAAGGTCTTACTCAGCAAGAAACAGAATATAAAATAAGTCTGTGAGGGTAAGGGCAGAGTAAAGCAATGCATCTCTTCACAAATTGTTTATATTCTATCACTTTTGTCAGGCAAGAGAAATAGTTTCTTGTATTATCTAGACTTCCTCCTCAAAACGTCTGAAACCTTACAGTTCTGCAGTATTATATTCCAATTTGTATTGGCTAACAGAGTCTGCTCATTTAAGAGTACATGTATTTAAGCAGAAGAAAACCCCTTCTGCTTTCCAAGATGCAGTCAATTAAAGTTTTTACTCCATACTTTAAAGTGCTGTGCTCTTTTTTGCCAGAGGAAGAGAGAGCATAATCCACAACACTGCTTGTAGGACATTGAGCTAAATCCTCCACTCTACGAGGGTGCAATTATCATGCCCTCAGAAAGAGCACTTCATTTTTCAGAGGGATGCAGTAAGTTACGATGATATATAATATCCTCCTCATGACTGCTTGAATTTCTCTACTACATTGCAGAGCCAAATATCTTCTTTTATATAATTTTTTTAAAGGGTATCCTTACAAACAGCACTAGTGTCCTATCCTTAAATCTATCACAACAATTATTTTGGAGATCTCAAAATTATAGAGTCATTTGGATGGCTTATTTTGTGACCATCTCTCCCTCTTGTGGTTGATTTCAGTGAGGAAAATGACTGTTATTTACAATTTAACTGAAATTAGGAAACCCAGAGTATTACCTGTTTCTAACATCGGAATGTTCCTAGGTATCAAGTGTTATGAATTGTTAAGGATATAATCTGCTGCTCCTCACTTAACAGCACACATTTACTCTTACATAGCAGAGAAATATTATCATGTCATTAGACCTTATGTACCTTAACTCTCTCTTTTAAATGACTGTGTAGGTTATGCTGCTAAGTGGATGTTTGCAAATTAAATATCTTTTTAAGAAACTTCTCAAAAGCGGGAAATCTTTTATTTATTAATTTAATGATGTTGTCAAAGTAATAATAGTTTGTATCTGGGGAATAAAAATGTATACTAAATATCATTGCATGGTAAATCTCACTATAACAGAAATCTGCCTCATTGCTTAAAGGAACTGCAAGTGTTATGGATTTTTTCCAAGGAACAAGACATATTTTCACAAAGCTATTTCTTCAGGTTGTTCCACTCACGTATTTGACATCCTTTTTTACAGACTGAGTTATACTGTTTTCCTGTCGGTCTAATTTGTTGTTGGGACTTTCACATGTCATTTTGAAATATAAACAAGCAGGGAAACAAACAACTGCTCTCGAAAAACAAATCAAAAGAACTCCCCAAAAAACAAAAATGAAAGAACTTCAAGATTTTGTAGTATAACCTTAAAATTGAGCAAGGAGGGAACTCTAAAATTATGCATGGTGTACATTCAGGTGGGGGCATGGGGTGAGGTGAAAAAACCAGGTCTGCACCAATAATTTTCCTTTGGCATATGTGTAGGATAACAAACAGCTGGCTTTACAAAGAGGTGGTAGCAAGGAAGTTATGTTCCTGATGACTTGGACTGAATCCTCTTCCTGGACTCTGGACTGTGGGTTCCACTTGATCCAATGTGAGAGGACACCACTAAGCACACTGGGAGCCAGATATAACCAGTGGCAATGACATCTACATCACTTCCTCATGCATCATAGCCTATAGTGTGGGGCATATGGCTAACAGACCGCAAAGAGAATTCCAGGGTTGTTTGTTGGAATTTTTTTTTTTTTTAATTGTCCATCTAAGGCATTCACACAGAACTGAGATGTCTAATATGGAACCCACTTACCTCTTTCTGGAAGATGTGCAGAAACTTGCTGGGTTACTTTGTTCTCAAAGCACACTACAGGTCTATGTAGGGACTGCTGAATCAGGCTCTGGTGTACGAGATTAAACATGGAATTACACTTTTATGTGTGTATTAACAACATCTCCACTAACTCAGCAGGAGCTATGGCTGACTCTCCAGAAGATAGCTACCTTTACCTCCTAATCTATCTTTGAATCATACTCTTATATATCTTACACGTGTCAGCTTAATGATCAGTACAAGTTTGCAAAAGCTATGGACATGCATTGCATTCTAATAGATTCGAAAATGGCAGGCTACCAGTACTCTTGAAAAGAAAGCTCAAAGGGCAAACTAGTGTCTTCTGCAAAGTCTGATCTAAAAAAATCAAAAAACCACCTCAAACAAACAAAAAAAAAAAACCCCAAAAACCACCACCACAAAAAATAAAATTAAGGAAAGTCTTTAAAAAAGTAATGATTTCCCATGAAATTGTTCTAACTTCAGTGTTAAATATTGGAACACAGTCATTCCTCATAATGCCATTAGCTCCCTTTTAGCAATTTTCAACTTTTTCATTTGAGAGTTCTTGCCTGACATCGTTTGTTCAACTGCTTAGGTCATTTGTTCCTCACCATGGCAACTGGGAAATTACTGTACATCACTGGTCTGAAGTATAAATGAGTTTATTGTCCTTGGTGTGTTCTCTTGGGTGAAGAAATGACGGTTGTCTTACACCACAGAAACAGCAAGGTCCACAGCCAACCTTATTTCTGTGAGAATAGAAGTTTCCTAATCTTACTTCATCATCGCTCAAAATAGCACTAGTGTCGCCTTCTTCACAGTCTCCCTCTTGCTGCTAGTTTCATAATTTTAAAAGACATTATCCTGAGCCAGAGGGAAGGCCTTTGCTTGAGCTACTAGCCTGGTTTGCTGGAAGATTAAAAGACTGAAATCTTGACCTTCTTGGTTTTGATTCATATTAACATAGCGGAGGGAATTTTGGTCTCAGGGTCTGTGATTTTATTCCTACAAAGAATAAAATAAGCCCTCTTAGACATTACAGCATGTGTGTTTGCTTGGCCAAATCAACCCATGGTGGGAAACGGTAAGTGTTTGCAGCTGTTTAGTTAAGAAGATCTAAGCTAACTGAAATAAATAGCTCACTTGGAATTGCTCAAGTGGCTTGACACCCACATTTATCTGCCATGATACTATAGCTCAGAGACTGGAGGAGATTTAAAGGCTGCAGAGAACTGAGTTAATTTTATGGACCTTGTTTTGATTTATAGAGCCAATACAAATATTATTGTACCTTCTTTATGCTTACTATGAGCTCTTTTAAAAATGTATGAAAGCAAAGCTCTATTCTGCCATAACGAGACATAACACACTTTAGCTATATAAAAATGATACATTGGAATATTTTCTTCAGAAAATAGCCTCTGAAAAATGTAGTCTTTAGGACCATTGTTATTATGTACTTCTTATAAAAGTTCCAATTAAACATTAACTTACATATATATATTTATTTGAAGCAAACAGATCTTTCAAACTTTGTTTTTACTTCAAGATTTTCTGACTGCTGGGATAAGCCTATTTTATTAGAGCTTATTTTACAATGAGCTCTTTATCAGATCTGCAGCTGTCTTGTAAACCCCAGGGGTTCAAATACAAGTGGACAAATCTCTTCAAGGTTTGCTTGAAACCTCTTAAAAGCTTACTATTATTTTCCTGTTAGACTCAGGTCAGAACTAATTTCGAGAAGACCTTTTAAACCTCTGATACTGTAAGAAGGTAAGAAGTGAAGTGGAGGAAATATGATAATTTGAGCTGAGGGAGACAATTTACAAAAACAATTCTTGGAGTGAGAGAATTATAAAAAAGCTGTGCAAAACATCTTTTCAGAAACACTGTCTATAATATTTTCTGTTTCTTTAATGATACATTTTATTACTTCAGACTTATTTATTTTTTAAATCTTATTATTAAGAGTTATTTCATGCTGCAAGCAGAACAGACGATGGCAAGAATCTTTTGATTGCTTTTGACCTAATACATTTGTCAAGATGATGCTGCAGATAATCACTACACAATTCTTTCTTGCTTTGTGAATAGGATCAATAGCTAAACAAGACCTGATTCCTACCAAGTCCTGTGTAACACGGTCCACATGTCCCTGCTTTGCCTCCCCAATAACACAGTAAAGGTCAGTTGAATCAGTTCTCAAGTTACAGCACTAGCCTTGAGCTTAGCATCAGGGCCTGTGACATCTGGACAGTGTGAAACTGGCTTAAACCAGGGCATTTCAGGTTGAATCATGTCCTTAGGATGCTGCTGCCATCCAAAGACACAAGGTGGTATTGCTGTACTGCTGTGTAAGAGGAATCTGCTGCCAGTAGTGTTGGAAAGAAACAGGAAGCCAGATATATCATCATTCCTCAAGTTCCACTTTTCCTGCTAAGGCTCAAAATCGATAATTGGGGTTTTTTAGTTGTTTTTTTTTTCATTTAAAAAACCCACCCCTCTTTTACGAGAAGTGACCGGTTTCAAAATTATGAAATATAGCATTCCACCTGTTTCATGAAAACATCTATTTTCTATGATGTGAACATCAGGCTCTGCTGCAGAGCACATTCTTTGTTCCCTGCCCTTCCCATGCCTACCTGCAAAGGATCTCACTAATTTTTCACGTGGAACACCTCAGCACATTCTTCTTTGTCTGAAGTACTTAAATGGCAATCAGGTATTTTTCTAAAACAATCTACTCTAGATTAGCAGATAAGATAGAGCCCAATTAACACTTCTTACCTTTCCTGGCATGATCATTCACACTGAAGAGATAAATTCCTAGGCTTCCCTAGGGAGAAATGGAAAGAAAAAGTTATACTGCTGTGATTATAACAATGTTTACTTTAGCATAGACTTGTAGCAACAGAATGAGTCATTATCCAAACTGAGCAAAAATCCTGTAAACACGGATGTCTTGTTTATTCTATGTTACGTATTAATTTTCTAAGTACCTCTGGTCAGTATGTTAAGAATACAATTCTTTTGAGTGATAAAAATATCTTTCTTCATACTCTTTCCAGCACTTT